>NC_136892.1:32323306-32460806 GCF_949152265.1 Phoxinus phoxinus
CAATAAAATAAATGTAAACTTTTATTTCAGCAACATTTCTTATTTTCGCTAGTACTAAACTCAAACTCAAACTTAATAAAAATCATAGACATTAGTAAATAGCTATAATAGTATAACAATGATACTACAATAAATAACACTGGGACTGTATTTAAAAATCATGGGTAAAAAAATTCTTCCTAGGAAGAACAAAGATTTAAGTTATTAAAATATTTTTCAAAGATTTATGTTTTGTATTGTATGTCCAATATTCAGTGAGGTTCCCAAACGCCTGTGTACGTTTAAACATTTTAACAAACATTTATAAAAGTGACTCCTGAGATCTCAAAATCCTTAGATAATAATCCTGAATATTACACTTTTGTACACAAGAACACAGAAACTATTTATTCTTAATTTTACAGATTTTTTTTTTTTTTAAAGCAGCTTTTAAATTAAGTATTGTAGATATATCTCAATTGTTCTAATTAGAGGAATTGATTTTTAATTCAAATCTTTTTTATTGTATTTTTTAATAACTTACACATTATAAGCATTAAAACATGTATATTCTTGTTGAAGCCAAAAGCAAGAAATATTACAAATTATTTTTTAAATGAATTTACAGGTGAAACTGGAAAAATTTTAATATGGTGCAAAAGTTCAGTAATTCAACTTAAAAAGTGAAACTAATATATTATATAGACTCATTACATTCATTTTTCAATATTTCAAGCCTTTATTTGTAATAATTGTGATGATATGACTTACAGCTTATGAAAACCATTTCACAATATTCTAATTTTGAATTTGGGGTTTTCATAAGCTGTAAGCCATAATCATCACAATTATAACAAATAAAGGCTTGAAATATCTCACTTTGCATGTAATGAGTCTATATAATATATTAGTTTCACCTTTTAAGTTGAATTACTGAAATAAATGAACTTTTGCACGATCAAGTTTCACCTGTAATGATTGTGATGATATATACAGCTTTAAATCAATATTTTAATATTTATGTCACTTGCAATGCTTCATGGGACTGCAGTTTTTTCCCTCAATAACAAGTCGTTGTAATTTTAAACACTTCCTGCTTCAAAACAAAGTTTGCGATTCACCTCGTAGCTGGTTGGTTCATAGCTTATAACTCTTTAACAAAGACTTTATAAAGATCCCAATGGGGAAACACAATCCGTATAAGCAAGGCCGCTGAAGAAGTGGATGAGCAGTGTTGCACTTGATAGTTCACATTAGAAAATAAAGAGAACTCACAGATGAACAAACATACAGTAAATATAATTTCCCTTAACAACCGTGACGAGAATTCAGAGGGTGCAGAGATGTGGCGGGGGCGAGAGACACCGACAGAGAGAGGAGAGAGAGAGAGATTTGCTTATCCAGGCAGTGCAGAAAGCGCACGCGTGTGTGTGTGTGTGTGTGTGTGTGTGTGTGTGTGTGTGTGTGTGTGTGTGTCGAGCGGGGCGTTAGTAGATGGAGCATGTTTAATATAATTACACATATCCTACTTGTGAAGTACAGCCATGTGAGACAGCACTAATGCCATAAACACAAACCTGCAGGGAGAGAGCGCGAGACAGACAGATGTTTGGACAACAGTAAATGAAGCGAACACACACTCACGACACCGCAGTCATTTAACGGCCAGAGAGACACTGACCTCATGTGAAGGAGAGATCACGAACCGTTCAGTCACATGACTCGCAGACATCCAATCCTGACATCATGAAAGACCAGAAATCACAGGAAAACTGTCCTAAAGTCAATCATATTAGACAGACAACACTTTACAACAAAATTTGTCGAAAAATTGCACAAATTGTCGTTTTCCAGCACAAATATCTAAACATTCAGAAATCAACATTTACTGGAAAAGCAAAATTGCACAAGAATTTATATAATAAATTAAGAAAAATGTATCCTTTTTTTTTTATTTAAAACCAGAAATATTATTAAATATGTATATTGATATACTTTACAAATAATTGAAATAATTTAATGAAATAATTGTTTCTTCTTTAGATTAAGTTTATTTTTCTGAGGCCAAATGCAGATATTTGTTCTTGTTTTAAGCACAAACTCACTTCGATACTTTTTCAGAAAACTAGACTTAATATCTTCAGTAATTTTGCTTCTCCAGTAAATGTATCTTGATTTAAGAATTTTTCCATATTTGAACTGGAAAACAAGACAAAAATACTTGGGAAGAAATCAGTGTAGTTCCATTAGTTTCCATTAGTTTTTTTCCTTCCTTTCATCCCATATTTTTTCCTTCCTTCCTTCCTTCCTTCCTTCCTTCCTTCCTTCCTTCCTTCCTTCCTTCCTTCCTTCCTTCCAGTTATCCGTTCAGAACTTTTTTCCTTCCTTCCTTCTTCCCATCTTTTTTTCCCCTTCCTTCCTTCCTTCCTTCCTTCCTTCCTTCCTTCCTTCCTTCCTTCCTTCCTTCCTTCCTTCCAGTTATCATTCAGAACTTTTTTCCTTACTTCCTTCTTCCTTCCCATCTTTTTTCCTTACTTCCTTCGTCTTCCTTCGTCTTCCTTCGTCTTCCTTCGTCTTCCTTCCTTCCTTCCTTCCTTCCTTCCTTCCTTCCTTCCTTCCTTCCTTCCTTCCTTCCTTCCTTCCTTCCTTCCTTCGTCTTCCTTCGTCTTCCTTCCTTCCTTGCTTTCTTCCTTCCTTCGTCTTCCTTCCTTCCTTCGTCTTCCTTCCTTCCTTCGTCTTCCTTCCTTCCTTCCAGTCTTCCCATCTTTTTTCTTTCTAGTCTCTTTCCTTACTTTGTCTTTCCTTCCTTCCTTCCTTCCTTCCCATCTTTTTTCCTTACTTCCTTCCCATCTTTTTTCCTTACTTCCTTCCTTTCCTTCTTCCTTCCAGTCTTCCTTCCTTCCCATCTTTTTCCCTTCCTTTCTTCCAGTCTTCCTTCCTTCTCATCTTTTTTCCTTCCTTTCTTCCAGTCTTCCTTCCTTCCCATCTTTTTTCCTTCCTTTCTTCCAGTCTTCTTTCCAGTCTTCCTTCCCTCCCTTTATAATCACTAAAACCGTGGTCACAGCAGACATTGAGCACAGGACATTTATACGGACACTGTAACGGCCGTGATATGTCACTCCATTGCGTCTTTTTTCTAAACAAATTCAACATTCAACAAATAGTTATACATTCTATCCAAAATGTAAAAAAAAAAAAAAATGCAGTCTACTCGTCTTTACTGTAAAAATATAATCTTCCTTCAACTGGTCAAACGTCTTCAAGTCAAATGCAAGTCAAGGGAACGAGAAGTGTAGTGTGATGCCTCGTAAAGCTGTTAATCACTGTGCCAAGCAGGGCGGGGCCGAGAGCCACGGGAACGGAGCGAACGCTAATGAGCGTCACCTGACCGTTAATATTAGTTAAATATTTAAACTAACTTTTATATTTTATTTTATAAAATATTTTTATTTTCTAATTTAGTCATTTTTGATTGGCTTCCACTTTATTTTCATTATGTTTTTTAGGTTTATTTGGTGATTAAATAGGTTTACTGTTCGCCGGTTCCCACCTCCTCCTTCCCTTAGCCTTTAACATTGTTACACTCCCGTTATGATAAAAAAACATTTGTTACAGTATTTTTTAATCTTTGTTAACTCTAGTTAATAAAATACAACGGTTCATTGTTAGTTCATGTTAACATAATATTAACAGATGCATTTGATTCTGAATTAACATTAACTAATATTAATAAATGCTTTAGAATTATTTTTCATTGTTAGTTCATGCACTGCAAAACATGTTCACGTTGAATTTAATGTAATCTGTAATTATTTGTGATTTACTAGCAATCTCTGAGTTGTTTCAAAGTAAATCCTACACCAATGTTTCAGAGTGTTAACTAATGTTCATAAAAATGAGACCTTATTGTGAAGTGTAACCCACTTCTGTTATGTGTTGAAGATATTTATGGATTTTATCTTACTTTCCATGAGAATGAGTTGTTGGACAGGAAGGGCTCATTTCCCTTAATTGTCACTGTAATAAAGAAACACAGGAAGTTGATTTTGATTCAGATTGAATTGTAGAACGGAACAAGGACAGAATGCATTGTGGGTCGGCATGTTCTAAATGGAGGACCAATCAGACTTACGTTTCTGGCAGCGCTTGAATAAATCTGGCTCGTGAAGCTTCTCAATGGTCTGATTGGGTCCGGTGCCAAACGTGATGATGTATTCTGTTCAGATAAAGTACGGCTGAATGTTAATCAGATATTTGCTCCAGATTGCCAGAGTGGCCCCTCGCTCTCGGGATCAGAGGAAAATGCTCATCTTTGCGTTTCTTCTGGGAACAAAGAAAACGGGATCTTATTAAATGCATTTCTAAATCACTGCTTCAATATATGTAATGGACGATGTACAGACAGTCAGCTATTATCACACACTAGACTCAGACTGTTATATTTACTTGCACAGCTAGATACTAAATAATTGTAATACGTTTTTTATAAAGAAATACTGATTTTGAGTGGAAAAAAATGTTAAGCTTCCACTTAGAAAAGTCATATATAAGCATGTCCAAGTCCAGGGTTTGTACTGTTAACTAAAGCTATTAAAAAATATTTCTGTTAAAAGAAATTAAATTAAATACAAATACAAATATTAGTTTGAAATATTCAACTAAACAAAAACTAGAAATGTTGCTTTGGCTATAAACTGAAAAAAAGTTGAAGTTGAAGTACTAAAATTATTATCTGGAAATAAATACATAAAAACTAACAAACTGAAAAATAAATTGAACCCTAAATAGCAATATTTATATTAAAAAATTAAATTAAAAAAAATACTTAAATGACAAAATCACATAAAAAATTAAAACCAAACTTAACATGAAATTAAAAATAAAATCCAACTCAAATGTGTGAATAAAACCGTGCAAAATGAGTCATATATTAAGATATTATAAACCATTTTCTGTAAAGCTGCTTTGAAACCATGATTATTGTGAAAAGAGCTACACATATATTTAGCTTAATTTAATACTAGTAAACCATTTAGCTAAGATGTATTTATTTATCCGTTTAAGGTTCTCTCTCATTAGACTCTTGGTGTTTCTTATCGATCACTACTTGTTCTTCTGAGTGATGTTTTCCTTCTCTTACTTTAACTGGAGATTTCTAAACTTCTAGATATCTAGTATCAAAACCTTTATGTTCATTTCATATTTTAAAATGAATTTTCTGTCATCATTTACTCACACATGTCGTTCCAAGCCAGAATGTCTTTTTTTACTCTGCAACACAATAGTGGATATTTAAACAAACTTTGGGGTCTAAACAACATTGATTGGAGTCCATTGACTTTCATTGTATGGACAAATAAATGTCAAACAGGATCATTTACATTTTGGGGGGATCTTTCTCCTATGAAAATATCCACTGCCATTTTCACTAATCCACAACAGACACATATATGGAAGCTTGTTTTTCCATAGAATAAAATAAATAGAAAGATAATTTCTATTTTTTTTTCTCACACAATTCAGACTCTTTAATCTTGCAACTGCAATAAGTTTATATTTGACAATTCTGACTTTCTCAAATTGTGAGATAAACTCTATATTGTCGATATTGAGAAAAAAAGATATAACCTTGAAAATGTGACAAAAAAAGGTGACAAACTTGCAATACAACAAAAGTTAGAATTGCAACTTTAATCAAAATAAACTCAAAAGTCAGAAAGAATTGTGAGATAAAAAGTTGCAATTAACTAACCAAATATCTAGCATCATTATTCAAAAATATTTGCTCAATGTTGCTTAACCAATCAGAATCAAGTATTTCAGAAAAAATTCCATTAAAACTTAATAAAACAAATATAAACGTTAATATAAACGTTTCGCCTTTATCAAGGCACCAAAAGGCTGGTGAAAATAAACTTTAAGTGAAAGTGCAGTTACATTCTTCTTTACAAACTATTTTCCCCGAACTTGTACCTCTAAAGGCAAGCGTTTGATTTAAGGTTTCATTCACTCACGCTGCAGGGCGCTGAACTTTAACACTTCGTGCTTGAGGTTTGCTAGTAACACCTAAATTGCAGGTATAGAGCTTAGCATGTGTTCAGTCAATCAGCTTTATAAGATAAAGAATCAGCGTGATAATAAAATATTAGCCATAATCCGTCTGATAGATATTCAACAAAATCATGGTCACAGACTCCCACACTGTTAAAATAATCATCGTAAGCTCTTTAATGAGCTGTAACGAGTGTAGTGTCCTCTCTGCGTGCGTCTGAGATCCCAGAATCCTTTGTAAAATGCCCCCTGCAGACGTCTACCCATCACGCACAACACACTGATACCCCTGTGTGTGCTGGCGTCTGTGTGTGTTGATGGATGCGTTGCCAATTTCCGGTGTCACGTAAACGCTTTGGTGCTCTTTTTTCCCCCCCCTTGCACGCTTTTAAATATTTGGAAGCCTTTAGGGAAGATGCATTATTCATTCAAAATTACATTTCATTTGCGAAAAAAAAAAAAAAGAAAACCTGTAAAGCAAAAATCTTATAAAATCAATTATATTCCTGCCCTCGGACGACGGGTCGGCCACACAGAGAGCCTGGCACCATATCAGAGCCAGATCTTACCTTTCATTTCACATTTAACAGGAAAATAGCAGTTCTAATCAGGGAACGAGTCAATGAAAGTTAGAAGATTAAAGCTGGTGTTGAATGTGCCATCATGTGTGTCTGAAACTTATTCACTGACACATTCAATCACACACTTTGTACTACGCTTTCATTTGTTAACATTAGCGTTTAACTTAACCAACACATTTAGGCTATGTTTACACGGAAACGATCTGAAGAGAAAACGCAAAAGTGGCGTTGCGTTATCACTTTTTATTCTGCGTTTAGACGAGCGTTATGGGGAGAAATCTGCGTGCATATGGTGACGCAAAAGTGTGTGAGATTGGACGTAGTGTGCACTCCAGGCAGCTAGGTGGCGATGTGAAGCACTGAAAGTGAAAGAGACGCTGACACAGTTCTTCATGTTTAATACGGTAAAGCTGCTGCTTTAACCCTCGGTGCTCTTCGCATGTCGCACAAAAATGACAGATTGTTTTTGGGTTTTTTTGTCAATGAAATTAATGCTATTTTAGTTTGATAATGTTTTGTTATTTTCCTGTACTGGCGCATGCCTGTGACGTAAACACGTACGCGACACTTTCACTGTCTAGCAGACTTTTGTGTTTTTACAGTTTTTACCCTTTACCCACATCGAGAACACGATGGTGGAACGTTTTTAAGATTTCCACTCTGGAGGGTGGTTTCACTTTTTTGCGTTTTAAAGCCCCAATAACGCCGTCGCCGTGTAAACAAAAGGCACATCCGATAAAATATTTTTACGTTTTCACCTGTTGAAGATTTTATTATTTAGGAAATAAGTAATTCAGCTATATATTTGTACACCATTATTTCCTCTGTGTGTGTCTTTGGTTTGACTTTTGGGGGGCTTACAGAATGGTCAGAATGCTGATGCAGCAACAGGGCCTAAAAACTTAAAGTCCCCCTGCAGTCAATCATTTTATCCATTAAAACTCATCTTTGATCACCAAAAGTACATATTTAACCGAAACTGCCTTAAAATAGCTTGAATGTAACTCGACACCCTTGCCTCATTTAGTATGCGCGGTTCTATGAATATATGCAAATGAGCCCCGCCTCCACTCACTCACTCAGAGATCCACTTGTTGACGATCACACGTTGATCTGATTGGTTACAAGGTAGTGTGTGACGTCAGAAACACCAGCGATTTCAAACCGTGTTTTTGAGTTCACTGGTCTTTTAAGTAGAAAATACTCAGCAATGCTGTCGACTTATGAATTTACACATGGTTTGTCTTATAACCATATTAAAAACACACACATAGACACATAAACAACATTAAAAGCTTGAGAAATTTACAACGGCAAGCAGGAAACATCCAAAAACAAACCAACGTGACAATTTGGGCTCATAAAAAAACAAATACACGAATATTCATAATGAAGTTTAGTTTAATGAGAAAGACGTTTTTTTTATCTTATCATTAGCCTACGTTTTTGTCACCATTTCTGAACGAGCTTATGATTAGCAAACATACACAAGCTTATTAGGGGTGGTTAATCTGTCTGATTTCCCGATTCGATTCGATTCGATTACGATTATTGAAGTCCCGATTCGATTACAGTCGATTTTCGATTATTAACGATTCTCGATTCTCGATTATTGATTTTCCATTTCACAACAGTAAATTCACTACAGTAAAAATCACAACAATAACAAATTATAACAAACTTCAACATATTCTGAATCTCTATTAACATAAAATACGGATGTCCACGCATCACATGTTACAGCGATCCTACCCGCTTTCTTCAGTGATTCCATGACTTCGGTTTTGGTCTTGTTGTAGAGTGTAGGGATCGCTGTGTCTGTAAAATATCTCCGAGATGGGACGTTGTATCTCGGCTCCAAAGTGTGCAACATAGCGCGAAAGCCCTGGTTCTCAACGACTGGATGCAAATCCTTGGCAATAAAAGTTGCGATTGATTGTGTAATGCGCTTTGCCCTTTCCGAGCCGGGTGGAAGCTTTGACAATATTGTTTCCACGTTTCAGAGTTCCGTCTTTTGCGTTCCGTCAATATTACGTTATTATCGATTTTCAAAAAAAAAAGATTTTTGGCATTTGTGAATCGATTCAGAATCGTCCACGTCCGCATCGTGATGCATCTAAGAATCGATTTTTTTCCCCACCCCTAAAGCTTATACATTATATCTTGAGATTTTCATTTAGTTAAAAATTAAACGCGTGTGTAAACGAGTGCAGAGAAAACTCGGTCTGGAAATTAGCGATATTTGTGTCAAAGAGTTTTAAAAGTGACATAGCATTGAGAAACTGGTCATAGCGATTGTAAAAGTTGAATTTTTTTTTATTATCGTTAAAACCTCATAATTTTACAACTGTTCAAACACACAAGAAAAGCCATTTTAAAGATCGCAGAGAGAAATCAATCAGAAGTGTGTTAAATTCCCAGCGCCGGCGTTTGATTCTCTGTCGAGTCCGTGCTAAACTGTGTGTTTCCCTGTAACGCGAGCCGCGCTTGGATGTGAAAGTTGGAAGGCTGAATTCCTGCAGGTCCGTGGCACAGTGTTGATGTTACTGTTTATCCTATAAAACTTTGATACGACACATATAAATCATTCACTAAGGAAATGATTGCCTCAAACAGAATGCGCCGCCTCTCGCTGCATGCTGAAACATTAATGCTTTTTAAGTCATAAATTATGACATGGCAATTTCTGTGCCGCAGGGGTAGAAGAACTCCTCTTCCACACACACACACACACACACACACACACTACAGCTGGGACGAACGGTCCTGCAAACACACGACAACTATCTTTTTTTATTGTGACCTAAATGTCTCTCCACATGAGAGAATCTCTCACTGAATAACCTTCTAGTTTTCCAGAACAGAAACACGGCTCTTGGTCAAACACATCAGAGAATATTTATTACACTAAAAAAATGCAGATTCATGAGATTTTTGCACACGAGTCAATTTTATAATGTAAAAATCGTTTATGTTGTTTCCAACCTGTATGACTTTTTTATTTTTTTCAGTGAAGCACAAAAAAAAGCTAAAGGAGGATTGTGCAGCTCTAGACTCATAAACCTGACGTTAAAAACTGTCCGTTTCATGCATAAAACTAACATATTATGTTCAATCGGACAGAATCCAGTCATAAAAATAGAATTTAGTGTAACGCGGAATGTCACGGAATTTGGCAAATTAACTAATTAAATCAAATGCAGGGCTGTCCACTTAATCAAGTTGTGATTTGGAAGAGTGTCAGTGAATATTAAACCACGAAAAGACTGCTAATTAGCTGGGTTATTATCGTTAACTAAAACTAAAACATCTGCTAATTGAAATAAAGCTGGAAAAAATTATAATAAAAATAAATAAAATATTATTATTAAAAAAATATTTTAAATTTTTTTAAATAAAATAACTAAAATAAAAATATTAGTTGAAAAGCTTAAACTAAATGAAAATTAGAAATGTTGTATTGGCAATTAAACAAATAAATGTAGCTTAAAACTAACTAAAAGTAAAACATATGTTAATTGAAATAAAGCTGAAATAAAATAAAATATAAATAATGCTTGAAAATCTTAAACTAAATTAAAATTATAAATGTTGTATTGCCAATAATCAAATAAATTTAGCTTAAAACGAACTAAAAGTAAAACATATGTTAATTGAAATAAAGCTTAAATAAAATAAAATATAAATATTAGTTGAAAAGCTTAAACTAAATGAAAATTAGAAATGTTATCTTGGCAATAAACAAATAAATTTAGCTTAAAACGAACTAAAAGTAAAACATATGTTAATTGAAATAAAGCTTAAATAAAATAAAATATAAATATTAGTTGAAAAGCTTAAACTAAACGAAAATTAGAAATGGTATCTTGGCAATAAACAAATACATTTAGGTAAAAACTATAACTAAAATTGAAATGAAAAAAATATATATGTAAAAATTACAAAAGCACAACAAAAAAAACATTGCAACAAAACAAATGAGTGAGAATTTTAAGGCAAACTATAAACTAATTCTACATAATTTGACAAGTGAGAGTCAATTTAAAAAGTTTTAAAGCATGATTGAGTCAGAGAGACGTCTTTTAAGCCCTTCCTGCACCACAGATTGTCAAGTTCCACACTCTTGTCTGTGTGTTTTTTTAGTTCAGGTGTGATGTGTCTTAAGATGCTGTAACATATGTGAAGAGAGCGCACAGAATCCATATGAAAGACACACAAAAGCTCAGCGTCAAAGCGTCTGCCATATGCCAGCGCTGACAGCCTTAATAACACACGCCGCTGATATCCCAGATCTGTGCGTTTCTCTTCATATCCACGGGTTTAAAATTGACATGTTCGGTCCTCTTCCACTTCACTAGACACAACTAGCATTCTCTACGTGAGACCGGGTTCATTCTAGACGTCACAACAACAGATTTAAAAGCAGAACTGACCACACTGAAGAGCAGATGTACAACACACAGCAATGAATCAATGAATGAATACATGACAAATGCACGGACTGAAAGATAAACAGACACCAACCAACCAACGGTCCCCACAAAGAAAACTGCTCAATAAACTAGGGAAGCACGATATATCCGTAACCATGTGACCAAACCCAGTCTGGAGCCGCACGGGTGTATCTGTGGCAATAGCCAACTATACATTGTATGGGTCAAAATTATCCATTTTTCTTTTATGCCAAAAATCATGAGGATATTAAGATCATGTTCCATGAAGATATTTAGTAAATGTCCTACCGTAAATATATAAAACATGTATTTTTGTGAGTGAATGCAGCACAATCGTGAACATAAATGCACAACTTTAAAGGAGATTTTCTCAATGTTTACATTTTTTTGCTCCTCAGATTCCAGATTTTCAATAGTTGTGTCTCGACCAAATATTGTCCTATCATAACAAACCACACATCAATGGAGAGATTATTTATTCAGCGTTCAGATTATGTATAAATCTCATTTTTTTAAATGTACCCATGTGACTGGTGTTCAGGGTCACATATCGCTATACGCCGATATTTGTTTTTAATGTTATCGTTATCGGCCTGATAAGAAAATTATATTAAAGCCGATAAATAATGTATTATCTCCTTCAGCTGAGACTCTTCAGATGCGCACTGTTCATCATGATGGTTTTAAATTGCTTAAAATGTGATTAGAATCACTTCAAAAAAGGAAAATACTGTAAAGTGAACATGTGCAGCGCAAGTCTGTCATATCGGCTACTTAATATTATTATGAGAAAATTATAATTGTGTGCTTGAGACGTGGATTTTAATGGTGAGACTTTTGTTTTTGTAATCAGGCTCTCAAAAACCATATAAAAATTTGGATTTAGATTTATCGGCCAATATATCGGTTATCGGCAAATATAAAGAATTATCGGTACAATCCTACAATAAACATACATGTAATGTCTCAATGATAGAATAAAACTGGAAAAATATCATTTTATTTAGGCTAAATTAGGCTTTTTATTGTGTTTTTTAGGTAGACGATTTTAAGATCTGTCGACAACGGATGAAAAATAGCCTTTTGGCTAATTCTGGTGAATTTGCAGCAATGTTAATTAATGTACACTGTCCCTGTCAAATAAAATAATAAATAACTAAATAAAATAAAATAAAAATGAAACCCACATACAAACTTGTTGATTTAGTAATTTCAAATAAATGTTCTTCCAAATCACTTTTATGACTATATTTGTGGAGACATTTTCATGGACAACAATGTATGATTCATCATCACTCAATATCATCAACTCATAAAATTACAAATGGTTTGTGCTCATCGAATTCTTAAGCCAATCACAAGCTTTCTTCAGTTTTTCCCAGAATACACTGCACTGCACTGCACTTTTAAACATCCCACGAATCAAGAATGGACGTCGAATGAGCAGATCATCTGGTCAAAACATTTCATGTGATCAAAAAAAAACCTTTTTCTTTTAAATAAATATCCTGTGTGTCTCAATATGAAGAGAAACAGAATTTGCGTTACATCAGCACAAAGAAATTTGAGAAAATGTGCAAACATACATGATTAAAAACATGCTGTCAGGCATCTGGCTTTCTGTGAAACTTCTGCTTCACATGATGAGTATGTGTTTGCGAGGTCAGGCTGAGACGTGAGAATGATCACATGACTCTGAAGCGAGATCGGTGTGTGTGTGGTTGAAATGAGCAGTCACCTGTTGAGATGGTGATGAGCACCTGAGACTCGTTCACGATCCACACACCTGACTGACTGACAGCTGGATCTCAGCGGCCTGTAAAGATGCAGCACAACATTAGATCTGATCGACAGAGTCGTCATGAACTGTTCTGAGGATAGTAGGGATGCTCGATATATCGGTATTTATAGGCCAATATATCAGTTATCGGCTTTCAAATATAAAGAATTATCGGAATCGGCCAAAATATCTCGTATAGGTGCATTCCTAGTGGATATTTGTGTGTCCTAAATGACAAATAATACAGGTGTAAAGTCGAAAAATTAAAATATGGTGCAAAAGTTCATTTATTTCAGTAATTCAACTTAAAAGGTGACACTAATATATTATATAGACTCATTACATGCAAAGTGAGATATTTCAAGCCTTTATTTGTTATAATTGTGATGATTATGGCTTACACCTTTTCACAATATTCTAATTTTGAATTTGGGGTTATCATAAGCTGTAAGCCATAATCATCACAATTATAACAAATAAAGGCTTGAAATATCTCACTTTGCATGTAATGAGTCTATATAATATATTAGTGTCACCTTTTAAGTTGAAATAAATCAACTTTTGCACCATATTCTAGTATTTTTTTTACTTTCACCTGTACACTTATACACTATGTAGTGTATGAACCCGCCCCCTTCACTGCGTATTTAAATCTGTGACAGTCGTGTGCATGACGTGTACAACGTCCACACTTCATCATCTGGGTATTAAGTGTACTTTAAGTACTTACAATTAAACTCTAATTACCTAACTCTATGTGTAAAAATACAGACGTAAAGATTAATATTAATAAAATAAAAAACAAAAATAACTCTGATCCCATCTTATGCAGATTTTAAATGAATGTATTTGTATTTATTGTAATATGTTTGAGTGAAGTCTATGTAGGGTTTTAATTTTACATTTGTTTATTCGATTACAGTTAAATAAATAAATACTATGGCTGAAAATTTTAAAACACTGTTTATTTAATTTGTATATTAGGCCTATATCGTAATTTTTTACTATTATTTGTAATTTGCTTCTTTGCTGCAAAGATAAAACAATGAAATAAAGGTTTTTATCTTCGCACACCCCTACTTTGGTCTTAACGTTCTGTCATTTTTTAGTTCTTTTAGATTTTGCTACCTAATAAGGCGAATTTTTAAAAAATAGGCAAATTAGTGCTCAGTGACTTAGGCTATAATAAATCCAATATGAAAATTAATCGTGATAAAATCGTGACCTTCCTGAATTTTTTTAAAAAAAAAACATGATATATTTTTTGCAACCCTAAAATATTAAAACACTGTTTATTTCATTTGTATTTTATATTGTAATTTTTTCCTATTACTATTTGTAATTTGCTTCTTTGCTCTTATATGACAAAGAAAAAACAATGAAATAAAGGTTTTTATAAAGGCACCCCTACTTTGGTCAAAATGATAAAAATTGCATTCTTCCTGATTAAAAAAAATGTGATATGATATTTTTTGCCATATCGCCCAACCCTAAAAAACGCAGTGCATACTGTGCAGTAGTAGCAGAACACACAGGCCTATAACTGGCAGAATCCGCTCCAGTATTGCAGCGCATGCGGGGGCACGCGGGCGCTGGCGGGCGGTCTGATGTCTGGTGGAATGATGCCAGTTGACTCCAGGGCATCGGGGGGGAGGAGGGCTGTGAAAGGAGAGCGAGTCTGTGCCAGGATCAGCCTGTTCTCTGGGCAACAAAAGGCGGCACACATTCAGCTAGTGCCGTGCCAACCGTAGGCCAGCGTCAGTGCCATCGAGGAGGAACTCAAGGGGAGGTGGTGTTTCTGAACAATGTGCCAGGCAGAGAGACGGCAGCCAACCAGAGATCAGTGCCTGACAGAAACATGGACAGACGACAGGAGAGAGAGAGAGAGAGAGATGGAGGGTCATGTCTGCGATGTATTTTTAAGTGATGAATGAATGAAAGACATGTAGAGACTCTCTCCTGACATGGGAAGATGGCGTGTTAAAAGATGATGTCGGTGACCAGTAAAATTACAGGCTCTTATTCTTTTTATTTTATTTTTTACTTAGGCCGATAAGCAACTACTACTTAACTACGCCCTGGCAACCATGCAGAAAACCTTAGTAACTGCATAGCAACGCGGTAAAACAATTCAGAACGCCAACTGCATAGCAATGCCCTGGCAACCGCCCAAAACACAACAATGGTGACTGTAGCAATGCGCTGAAACCCAAACAGAACACCATAGCAACATCCTCTCAGGAGGACATCATAGCAACGGGCGCTAAAACCACTCAGAACACTATAGTAACGGTTTAGAAACGCGATAAAAATCCACTCAAAACAACATATCAACGGTTTATAAAGGCTAAAAAACAACAACACTCAGAACACCATAGTTGAACACACAGCTTAACACCATAGAAACAGTTTGTTAAAACCACTTAGAAGATCATAACAGCTGTTTAGCAACTCAGAACACCATAGCAACGGTTAAATAATGCACATAAATCCACTCGTGGCATTATAGCAACGGGTTGGAATTTGGAAACACATTAACGTTATAACTACTCAGAACACCATGACGGTTTAGAAACGCGATAAAACCCACTATCAACGCTTTAGAAAGGCGATCAGAACACCATAGTTGAAATACAGCAAAACACCACAGGAAGGGTTTCCTAAAAAAAACACTCAGAAGCCCATAACAACACCTTAGCAACGGCACTGTAAAACCAGATTTGGGTGCAGGTAAGGCTAGGCCTACTACATACTTAGCCTGCATTTTCTTCAGAACAAAAATTCAGTTCTCCATACAATTTCACTTGTGTTTAACATGAAATCCACTTATATTTATGTGTATTATAATGTTGAATAATATCTTCTGTATGTAACTTTAAACGTAGAAAACAATGCTTACCTGTAGGCGCTGTTCTGGAAACCGCCACCATTTTGTTTAAATTCAAATAGAAAATCCCGCCTGTTCCAACGGCACTTCAACAATCGCGAGCGCGCAGAATGATAGACCCTTTTCACATTTCACCATTATTTGGGTGAATCATGAGAGAATACATTAAATATATGTATTGTTTTCCCATTTGCTCAAATAGCAAAAGAAAAACTTCCACAATAGTGTTTTCACAACTTTCAAAAATAGGGGGGAAAATAGAGAGAGATTAATCAAATGTCGAATTTATGTCAAACAGTTAACTAGTTTTTTTTATTTTTGTTTTGTAATTTGATAGGTAATATAATACAAAGAATAGTGTTATAAATCTACATACATTTAAAAAATAAATACAATATAAATAAAATTGCAGGATTTACGATGCTCATTAAAACGCGTCATCAGTCTGTGAAAATAATATTTCTGGTTGGTTTAAAAGTCTATTTTTGCTGCTGTTTTTAGGGCGTGCCGTGTAGTTTTTGAGACAGACTGCTTGATTTCACACGACACCTGCTTCATCTGTCAGCTAGTAGTGATCCGAGTTCCTAAAAACCCTTTTAAATGAAAAACATCGCGTCTGATCTTGACTCCAGTGTAATGCGGTTTTGAAACCCGATCGTTCATTTTGTTGACTCTTTATATTTGAACTGCCGTCCTCCTGATCCAGAAAGCAGAAGCACACTGACCGCTAACGCTGAACTGAACCCTCTTTCATACACTTATTATTACATTACTGAACATGTTTCATTGCCTTCCAACATCCTGTTTAACCGAAGCATCTGACCTCGAGTCTGTGAAAGCACTTCAGATCACCAGGCCTGCGAGTTCACTCTCTTTTACACAACTATTGTAGAGCAAAATGGACACATAACACCTCAAACATTTAATATACAGAGAAATTAACCTCATATGGACCCGCGAAGCTTTATGAATATAGAATCTGCCGTATTTAATATGGTCCACGTGCACATTTATATAACATTACGGATATAAATATGACTGCTTTAATTATAAAACGTGAATTAAATTGAAATTGTAAAAACGTGTAAATTGAAAATACACATTTATCTTTCATTAAAAAAGCATAATTCGTTTTTTTATTAACGTTTAACAAAAACAATGCATGTTGTTCGTTATTAAATTAGCAAAAAGTGTCGTTTAAAAAAAAAGCACTGAACATATTTCATTTAGCCTTCATAATGAGTGTTTTTTTAATATATAAACAGAAATGTATTTGCGTGTGTTATTTATGCTAAATCATAAGCCCACAGAAAACAAGCGCGTTCATGAAAACACCTGACAAATATTCACAAATTAAAAGCTTACAGAATTAAAATAGAAATGAAATAAATATTTTGGTTGTGACCGGCGCATGATATTAGGAACATTATTACATTGATATTTTAATAATAACCAAATGTGAAATAAAGCGTAATTTAAATAGTGAGTTTATGCGCGACTTTTTCCAATTATTCATTTCGATCGATTTAAGAGACTATAATATTCACAAGAATCCGAGATTGAACAGATTTATCAATCATATTTTTATTCTGTTGTTGTTATTAATATCCTTATTATAATAGGCTAATTAAACAATCATGACAAATTAAATAATAATAGTCGCATAGGCCTATACTAGATATTTAGTTTTTATAGCCTATAAATAGGCCTAATAATCAATATTTCCTCGAACAAAATATTTAGCAGAAACACTAAATTTTCACATTAGTTTTTTTCCTCATATTTTCCACAGAACAAAATAATATATAGTTTGCGTTTTAAATATAATGTTTTAAACGTATGTTTTATGCAAGGAATTTTTCATTTATTCCTTCATGAAAACACGCCGTTATTCAAATGATTTAATTATATGTATTATAATTTTAATGTAAATTATTGTAAATTGTGAATTATATGATTCAAACAAATGAAAGGATAATATTCCAACTAAACGCGATGGGTTTTGAATGGCTTTATCAATAAGCCCGTTTTCATTTTTCGTTTCGTTTTTACATAGCGAAGCTCCTCTCACAGGAACGCGCTCCAGACGCGCGCCCGCGGACACGCGCTGATTACATGGCGTCTGCTGCCACCCAGCGGCCAGAACAAGAACAGCAGCACATTATTTTCAAGAAAAATGGCACAAAAAATGCATTTAGAGTCATGTAAAATGATGTAAAGGCAAAAGTTTCAGCTCTGAGTAGATAGACAGATAGACAGTAGCCACATGCCTTTGAAAAAGGATCGACTTTATTTACAGGAACATTTTCAGGAGGTTTTCAGATAAAAATTATTGGTGATTCATGGCCTCATTGAGACAAAGCTGTATCTTCTCTCGCTCTCTCTCCCTCTGATGGCGAGCTGAGGGACGTATCCGGCGCTCAGCTCCGTGTGTGTGTGTGTGTGTGTGTTGATTTTGCCCAGTCATGTTGGCGGAGAGAGACGCCCGTGGAGAGATTGCAGCAATATGTCGTGTCGTCTTTTCCTCTTCAGTGACTTTCTCCCTTCTTACCCACAACCTGCATTTGACACACACAAAACATCAAACGCAACACATGTAACTTCCATCATGCTAAGCAATACATTTTTAACCGGAGAATAATTTCATACAGAGTGTATTCATCAGGATTTGATTGAATGGTGGAAAGTGGGTTATGATATTATTGTTGGTTATTAATATTTCCTCACCCGTTTGAAGTCGTTCATGTTTGTTGCCTGGACAGGAGTGCCGATAAACGTCAAATAGTTCACTTTTGTCGTCTCTTCGTCTCCTTGGTTTGACTTGATAAATAACTGAAAATACAAACAGGTGGAAAATGAGAAACTCAAGGGGCTCAAAATACCATCATATTAAATATATTATAGATTATAAATATTATAGTTCGCCCAAATATACAATTTGTCATCATTTATTCACCCTAATGTTGTTCTAAACCTGTACGAGTTTCTATTTTTTCTATATTTTTAATGTTGGTAACCAAACAGTTGATGGTTTTTCATACTATGGAAGTCAATGGGAACCAGAAACTATTTTTTTTTTCATACTATGGAAGTCAATGGGAACCAGAAACCATTTTTTTTCATACTATGGAAGTCAATGGGAACCAGAAACCATTTTTTTTTCATACTATGGAAGTCAATGGGAACCAGAAACCATTTTTTTTCATACTATGGAAGTCAATGGGAACCAGAAACTATTTGGTTACCGACATTCTTCATAATATATTTTGTATTCAACAGAAGAAAGAAACTCATACAGGTTTAGAACAATTAAATAAGATAAACATTTAAAGATGGACTATTTTTTACAAAAGTTGCAAAAATTATAAGTTTGGATTTGATGTATGGGGAATTTTTACACTAATCGGAATGCTAAAAGTATTTTAATATATATATATTTATATATAATTTTAATATGCTGAAATAAAATCCTGTAGTTATTTATTTTTATTTGATATTATTAGTATTTATATTTTTATTTAATTTATGTAGTTTTATTGAATATGCAATTTTTGTATTTTAAACTAAAAAAACATAAATGGTTTAAATCATCTGTGCTATTGTCCCAGCATCACGAGTGTAATTGCACATACAGTCACACTGTTGACGTTCTGGAACTTGACGTATCGGAGCGGGATGAGTCCGTCATCTTTGTAGTCTTCCTCGGACAGATCCAGCGCCTGCGTCGCCTCACTTCTCTCCGCGTCATCGAAACCCATGGAACGAGGAAGATTGATGAAGATCTTCACACTCTTCGGGGCTTGAGCTGAAAACACACGGCGAGACGATATAGGGTTTATATCAGTGTGAACAGGTCTGAGAGGATTCAAATAACACTTCTTAACCCTCTGATGGTCTTCGGGGGCTTTTGAACCCACAAATTACTTTTGCTGAATTTTTTATTTATTTATCTTTGTCCAAATGGCATGAAACTTTGTACGGCTCTCAACCCTTTTTAGATCTACAAATTTTTTTTTTATTGTAATGATATCTGTTTTTATGTTAGCGTGAAAAAAATAGTGACACTCGTGATCTTCTGGGTCCCTGGAGACCCCAGGCAATGATATGTAATTTTGTAACAGAATAATAGTTTTTTTTTAACAAATGTAATTTTACACTGTTTATTAATGTTTTTACTCCACATTTGTGCAGTTTTTGGAGGATTTATGATACATTTTAAATTTATATAAATTAAAAAAATATTTTTTTTTTCAATAGGTTTTTATACAAAAACAGCTTTTTATGTAAAATTCACTTTATAAAAGACAAAAATTTCTAAATTTCATTTATGGGGATAACATGGATATTTTGACATGCTTTAGTGTCACATTTTTTTGCCCATATTTTGGATCATGTAGTTTTATAATTTTAGCCACTAGATGGCTATATGCTCCACTATATGCTATTATATGCTATTAACTGAAACAATATCTTTTCACAAGTTTTTCCAGTTGGATTCATATCTAAATATTATGAAATCACAATTCTAACAATAAAAAAATACTTTTTTAATCAAATAACATTATTGACAAGAACAAAAAAAAAAGAAAATCACTAACTCTTCTTGATTTATTTATACAACTTACATTTACAGCATACATATTGTGATATACCTGTACATATCAGTAGGTTTTGCTTTTTTTTTTTAAATGTCTATATTAGTTTTAGTAACAAGTTAAACTAATTAAAAAGGAGTATAGTTGCTAAAGTAAAGTAACTAGCTAAAAATATTATACGTTTTTTTTTTGCATTATATATATTTTTTTTTTTTCACTTTGCGGATATTCTGTCTATGTTATTCTGGATAAATCGAGAATCATATCTAAAAATAACATGCAGTCTATTTAAAAAGATTAAATTAACTAGAATGTATTATTATTTAAAAAATCAGTTTGAGTGAATGATTCAATGACTCACTCATATAGACTTCACTTGTTTCATTACTGGATGAATCAGCGTTTTTGAACGAATCTTTCGAATGAATGATTCAATGACAAACACATTTTCTAACAGACTCTTGTCTCCACCTACTGGTGTAATGATGTAATTGATAAAATCTTTATTTAAAGCATCAAGTTACTTTCTAAAGCAGATTTACTCTATTTTGATCGCTACTGTAGACATCAGTGTTTATATCTGAACTATAATCTTTTATCCCAGTGCTTCTGTGATCATATGAATGATTGTAAGACAGAAATAATGAAACTGTGTGGCTGAAAAGACTGAATATCTGTACATGACAACGGCTCTCTCCGATATCAGAACACAGATCTGAATGTTTGTGTGATTTTATCAAAGGTTTAATAGACACAGGAGACACACTCGTGGGTGTTTGCAGGGTTCCCACACCTCGTTAACTTCAAATTCAAGGACTTTCAAGGATTTTCCAGGTTCAATATCCTCAAATTCAAGGACTTGAATGTGGGAACACATTTGTTGTGTCCAGAAACAAACGCATAAGACATGAAGTGTTGGCGAAATGTGTCCCTGGATCACTACACCAGTCTGGAGCCGCACGGGTATATCTGTGGCAATAGCAACTATACATTGTATGGATCAAAATTATACATTTTTCTTTTATGCCAAAAATCATTAAGATATTAAGATCATGTTCCATGAAGATATTTAGTAAATGTCCTACCGTAAATATATAAACATGTATTTTTGTGAGTGAATGCAGCACAATCGTGAACATAAATGCACAACTTTAAAGGAGATTTTCTCAATGTTTACATTTTTTTGCTCCTCAGATTCCAGATTTACAATAGTTGTGTCTCGACCAAATATTGTCTTATCCTAACAAACCACACATCAGTGGAGAGATTATTTATTCAGCTTTATATGATGTATACATTGACCCATGTGACTGGTTTTGTGGTCCAGGGTCACAAATAACACAATAGCGGACCGGAGGAAATTATATAGATTTTTTTTCCAGAAAACTTAAATAAATTCAAGCACTGTATGTTTATTGTCAAAAACTTTCCAGGGCCTTGAATTTTATTTTATTTTTTTCAGATTCACAAACTTTGAAGGACCCGTGGGATCCCTGTGTGTGAATTGAGATCACAATCTTGTAATGTCAAGCAAGGAGAGCGGGTGTCTTACCGAGCTCAGCGGACAGCAGCTTCAGGGAGAAGAGTTTGACCGGCTGATTGAAGGAGATCGTGATGAGAAGCTGCAAACCATCGCAGAAGAATCAGTCATGAGATCAACACTACAGATCATATTCACACACTCGAGACACACACACTCACACACACTGTGATATGATCTTATGAAACATCAACACTTTCACTTTCAGTTAAACGGCCATTAGATACGGCAACTAAACCCTGGAAATAAACACAAGCTGAAGCTCTAAAATTACTGGAAATAAAATACACTTAAACTGAACTAAAGATAAAAAAACTACAATTTTGGGAAAAAAGGCATAAAAAAATTAAACCTAAATAGTAATATTATGAAATAAAATACATTTAGGTTTCATTTGTTGACATTATTTAACTAGATTAGTTAACATGAACTGCACTTATTATTCTTTGTTAATGTTCATTTCAACATTTACTAATACATTATTAAAATCAAAAGTTGAATTTGTTAGCATTAGCACTGTGAACTAACATGAACAGCGGGATTAACTAACATTAACAAAGATTATGAATACTAATGTATTGATCGTAGTTAGTTAATACAATAACTAATGTTAACAAATAAAAAACGTATTGTAAAGTGTTACCTAAAAAATTAAAAGGCACATAACAAAATTTACTAAATTAAACATTGGATGGATAGATATAAACTAAATAATGATAATATTAATAATAATTTAATCAAATTAAACTGAAAATGTAAAAATAAAAGGTAGTTCTAAATACTCATGAGCACTATGAATAGTATATAAATATTAAAATAACACATTATGCAGCGTCTGAAATTTAGTAGTCAATTTATTATAATAAATAATCAAAATAAAACACTTTATTTAACTATTGTATTTGTTGAACATTAGAGAACATGTGACTAAGTTGTTAAATTATTGAAATATTAACTTTAAATCTATGATTTTTAGCTCAAAAGGGGTTCGGCTGACAAAAGTTTGTGAATCCTTGTGACACCGGGAACACACACACACACACACACACAGTTAGTTCCTTCACATGTAAACAGGGCGTTTATGTCAACATTGCATTAAACATCTGCATTAAATTATTACATTCTTTAAAATAATAAATTTTTAGCTAAATGTGACTTAGTATATGTATATTTCTGAAAGTTTCCTCAGATAACACACTCTAGATCAGGGGTCGGCAACTGGCGGCCCGCGGGCCAAAACTGGCCCGCCAGCAATATTTTCTGGCCCGCCGGATTATTTTGGAAGTCTGTTTTTTTTTTATATTTTTTTTTTTTTACTATAACGGTTTACAAATAGGCCCCGTGAATCAGTGATGCGCGAGATGATCAAAAATGAGCGACGAGTGCCTGCGGTCACCCGCGGTTACGAGTCATCCAAAAATATTTTTAATGATATTCGGGTCGCGGTCGGTCGGGTCGTTTGAAATAAAGATGCCAATTAAACCATTGTAATTTATATAGTACTAGACATAATGTTCTATGAAATACATAGGTCTACACTTTATTGGCTTAATAACTGCGCGAGGATGACGCACGAGCTCAGTCTGCAGAGATGACAGTGGGAAATCCTTATTTACCTGAATGTTGAGCGCGTTATTAACTTTTGAATAAGAGCTGAAGCGGGACAAAATGCCCGATTTCCCAAAACGTTGAACTGAGCAATGCCATTGGGCTATTTTAATAGGCTACTTTTAAACGCATATAGCTCAGTAATGTCAGTTTTATGTATTTTCTGAGAGGAGGCGGGGTTTTTGTTGGGAAATTCGGAGGAGAGACGCACACTTCGATTAGACTGGATAAACACATGCAGCATCTTAATTGTTAAGAAAATGAAACTAAATAAATGAATAAATCAAGCCTTTATTACAAAACACAGCATTCAGAAAAATGCGCACCCCTAGTTCCTACGTCTATGGCCCAATATGCGGGTCGGGTACAATATTTTCTTTCTTTTGTTTGCGGTCCGAGTTGCGGGCGGGTTGAAAACGTCGGTCGGGTGCGGGTTGTTTATACATTGATCCGCGCATCACTGCCGTGTATCATTCGTTCAATCGTTTTTTTTCCCCCAAATTAAAACCAAAAATAAAAAAATGAAAAACGACTTGTTTTTGAGATTTGAGATTCTGAAAACGAGATCTAAAATTTTAAAGCAGGTGAACACTTTTAAGCTTTTACTTTTAAGTATTTTAAGCGGAAAAAAACAGTCCCGCGCAGACCTCTTGTGTCCCGAATAAATAATAATTTAAAAAAAGGAATAAAGTTCAAAAGTTGTACAGTCCATTGGTAATACAATACTAAATCCAATATATGTATCCGCTGCATTTTCTCGTGTGCTTAAATGGTCCAGTGGTAGAACTTTCGTCAAGTGTGTAAAAGCTTCTGGGTTCTAATCTGCATTTGTAAAGTTTTTTTTTTTTTTCGTTTTTTTTTCTTCATCAAAACCGATTATGCTCATCAGTGGTTGTATATAAGTAGTAGGGACACGTTTGTGTGCATTATATTTTGTTATTTCACCGTAACGAATAGGCCTATTCCATGTAGCTGGCCCGCCATCTACTGGATAAAAAAAATATTGGCCCGCGGCCAAAGTTACTTGCCGACCCCTGCTCTAGATTGTCATATGGACTCATGCACTTTCTGTAAAGTTGCTATGAAATTATGTGTATTGTGAAAAGCGCGTACAAATAAACGTGACTTGAACATAGCATTACAAGCCGCGAGCGTGTTCACCTGTTCGTCACAGTCGGACTCCAGGTAGGTGGAGTCCTTGATTAAGCAGTTGTCGAAGCCGCAGTCGTCGCTCTCATTCAGACATTCACAGCCGGCTTTACTCACGAACGGCATCAGGTCCATCTGAACACAACAAGCGACACTCTCAAAGGTCAAAGTTCACAGCTCACGAACCCCATCAAACCCCAGCCTGCAAGACTCACGTAGCCTTTGGGAATATCCGAGTCTTCGTTGCTCCCGGGATCGTTCTCCACATGCTGTTTGATCTTCTCCTCCAGGCCGGAAGCGTCTGCGCCCTGATACTGGTCCACGCGCACTTTGTTTCGGAAGAACTGGAACGTCGGCGTCGCCGAGATATTATTGGCTGCGGCTGTTGCCTAGGAGACGGGGGGGAAACACTTATGGTCACAAACTGTAAAAAATTACATGATTGATTCATGCAAACTTATGTTTATACATCACTTTGCCTTACTTTTATAAGTTATACGAGATTGAACTCGGGTTTTTTTAAGTCAGTTTAATATATTTTAAGCTTAAATTACTTTACAGCCAATTTATTATATACTTTATATACTTTATTACAATACTTTACAGATTATACTTAAAGGGGTCATGACATGGTTTTTTTTATTTTATTATTATGTTCCCTTAGGTGCAATTATAGTATTACTATAGTTTTTTTTACAAAAAACTTTTAAAATGTAGTGATTTATGACCTTTCCCTGTTTCTCATCCTCTGATTCACACAGTCTGTTTTGGGGGTGTTTCCCCTTTAAGAGTTCAGTGTTAACGCCCACTGCTGTGATTGGCTAACGTCAGTGCCTATGCATCAATTATTAACGCCCCCAGCCAGAACCTGTGCGGATTCAGCGTAACTGTTTAATAGCGGGTGATGCATGCGAAGCGATGGCTCTTGCAATGATAAAACCTTATTATGTTTGAGCCGGAATCAGAGGAAAATGAACCATCACCACGACAACGAAGACTGGATCAGCCCGTGTCCACATGGAAAGTGAAACTATTTTGAATTAATAAAAAAAAATTAACCCGAGACACTTGAAAACGGATTATTGTTGCATAATTATCCTATAGCTTAATTTGCTAACAGTTTAACATTATTTAACTAATTCCAATGAAATGATAGGGTGTACCACGGACAAAAATGCATGCACAGACAGGCCATCTTTGAAGATGCAGCATTGATAAAGGCAACATTTTTAATTTTCTATCACATGTAGGCCTACTAGAAAGGCGACATATTTTCAAGATTCTCTTATACAAATGTGTTTATATTAGCCATGGTAAAAAGTAAGTTTGCGTCGTCGTTATTGAGCCCAGAACAGTCGGCACGGACTTATCTTTGAGCAACAGTTTTCTGGCAAAGCCAAGCATCATATTGGGATTTTTTCCTCAAAACAGTCATCCTTCAAATGTATAGAACACTGCCGTGACTGGGACGTCCGCAAAAAATAAAGTGCATCCATTTTTCCCTGACGACTGGATCTTTCAGCGTATTTAAAAAGTAGTTTAAAGTTTTAAATACATTACTTACAGTTTGCGTCGTCGATGTTGAGCCCAGAATAGTCGGCACGGACTTATCTTTGAGCAACAGTTTTCTGGCAAAGCTCAAAACAGTCATCCTTAAAATGTATAGAACAAACGCTTAAATTAACACTGCCGTGACTGAGACGTCCGCAAAAAATAAAGTGCATCCATTTTTCCCTGACGACTGGATCTTTCGCAGCGTATTCAGAGATGTAGTTTGTCCACAGCCAGGAACAGCACATCTGCGGCATCGTCATTTCCCTGTACACAGACCCACTCGCTGTCCGGCGACTGAACACTTGTGAGGCGCGCAGCGCGCGGGCGCGACAACGATATGAAATGAGCGTAGTTGCCTTGCGCTTTAAGCGTAGTTGTCTTGCGCTGGAGGCGGTCATATGCAAACGCTGGTACGTCACTTCGTACCGTGACGTCACTTCTTACCATGGATCCAGAACGAGCTGTATTTAGAGCTTGATTAAATAAATGATTCGTTTATAATGGGGAGGACGTCTTAAGCTATGAAACTTGCAGGACGTTTTAATGGTACAAAGACCTCTTATATACCAAAAGATCAAGGCAAATTTGGTTTCTCATGTCATGACCCCTTTAAGTAAATAAAAACTTGTGTTGAAATACATAAAACATGTTTTTACAGTGGTGTTATTTTAGTATCATTAAGATACGATTATAGTTTTTATTCATATTTTAACATTTTAAGTTTTACTTTACCCATTTTAATCAAGTTTTATTCATTTTTATTAGTTTTTTTGGGTAACACTTTACAACAAGGTTTCATTAGTTAACATTAGTTCTACTTTTACAGCGTTTATTATTGTTTATTCATATTAATTTCAACATTTACTAATACTTTATGAAATCAAAGGTTGTATTTGTTTACATTAGTAAATGTACTGAACTAACATGAACAGCTGGATTTTTATTAACTAATTTTAACACAGATTAATAAAAAATTAATTAAATGTATTGCTCTTTGTTAGTTCATGTTATTTAATACAAAAACTAATGTAAAAAATGAGACCTTATTGTAAAGTGTTACTTCTTTTTTAATGTCTAGTTTTTATACTATTAACTTTACAATAATCTCTCACCTGACAGACGTGGACGTCGACTTCTAGAAACACAACCTGAGGGTATTTGTTGCTCAACATGTTGAACGCTGGAGCTATTCTGACACACGGACGACACCTGGACAGAGAGAAACCATCGTCAGTTAAACATTATCCTCTCAGAACAAGAACTAGGACACGTTTCCCTTCAATATGTCCGGCTTCTGGAACGAGAACCAATGTGGGCGGGGCTTGATTGGATGGTTGTGGTTTGCTATTGGCTGATATCATGTGATTGACAGGTTGCCCCGCCCACATCATCAGAGAAGAGATGCTGCACGAGGGAGGATCAACTCTTATAAACACAATAATGATATTTAGACACCGATAAATCATTTAGAATAAACATTGGAATATTACATAAAAACATAAGAACTAAAAGTGACTTTAAATCTGTGTTTAAAAACAACTACATCTCTAAATTACACTAAACGATAAATTTACTAAGAACATTTCTCCTAAATATTAGATTGAGAAATTATAAACTATTCAACCTGGCAGTTATTCATTAATGTATAATAATAATAATAATAATAACAACAATTAAATCATAAAAGTGCACAACTAAAATAAATGAATACACAAAAATGTATTAATAACAATAAGTGTTTAATTATAATTCTTTAATAATTATACAATATTAAACACATATTTAAATAAGTGCTGGGTGTATAATCGCGATTATACACATCAAATATAATATACACATGAAATATACATGCATATGTGTGTATTTATTATATATACATAATAATTATACACAGTACAAACACGTATATTATGTAAACACAAACTTTTATTTTTACACTTTAAGTGTTTACCTGCTTGTCATGTGACCATTAGCCAACATGTGAATGTGTTAAATTTTTGAAATATCAGAGGGTGTGTGTGTGTGTGTGTGTGTGTGTGTGTGTTTTGCTAAGTCATGCCGGTGTGTGTTCTGTTCTTGTCCTTCGTTCAGTCTTGTGTCTTGAGTGGCGGGTCAGTCTGTGCTGTTCTGACCCGGCTCGGACTCTCGATCTCTCTGTGTGTGTGTGTGTGTGTGTGTGTGTGTTCTCGGTTCTGTCAGGTTCGGCTGCAGGGGCCTCACACACACTCACTCACCCACTCATGGTGAACTTCACCACGGCCAGCCTGGATCCTGCGCCGCTCAGCTCCGCCTGGAACTCCGAGTCATTCCCAATCACCTTCACCCCGACCATGACTCAAAAACACGGGGAACGAATCGCTGAAAAGCGTTATTAATCACCTATAATCGGTCAGATTGATCAAAATCACTGAGACGCTCGGCGCGGCACGACAATTGTCCCGTAACACACTTCCTGTGTAGTGATGACGAAAAACGGCGAGCTGACCAATCACATGCGGCGTTGCCCGGTGCGCGTCATCACCGAAACCGTTCATGAGATGTCGCAAATCCTCAGCAACTGTCGTGAGGTACAAATAACTAATATTTATGTTTTTTTATTTACTTGCATTTATTATAAATGAATGTGTCACTCAGATTATATGTATATATGTGAATGTTTTGTAAAAATAAAAGTAAACATTTTTTATCTTTTTTTTTTCCAGTACGTTTGTGTTTCTATGGTGACGGGTGACGGGTCATTTCAACTTGACCTAAACATGAGCAGGATCAAAACTTTGATGGTTTTATTCCTAGTTTCGTTAGTCGCGCTGAACCAGACGACCGCTGAGTACGGTGTGTTTTTAGTCTAAATATATATATATTATAGATATACTAAGAATATTTATGTTAATTATGCTTATTAAGAATAAACTGTTATTTTGGTTGCTAATTCCAACCATTGCGGTCAATAAACCGTTTCTCATCCAACAACAAAACAAATCAGAAAGTTGACTAACGTTAGCCACAAAAACAAGATGTTAGATGTGTTTCTTTACATATATTGATTTAGAGCTATGATCGTTATTAAGAATTTATTCTCTACTTTTCAAAAATGTGAAATATTCTGTGATGCTCTTGTTTATATGAATGTTTGTTTGTTTTATAGAGAAGAAATCACAGGAGAGCAGATTTGGTGTGGCCTCGTTAACTAAGAAAAATAAGGAGTTAAAGTTTTCTCCTTTCTTAGAGTCTTATAAGGGACGAGAAGAGCAGGTATGATGATCATAACCACTGATCTATATACATATGAATGTTTAAGATCAGTTATTAAAACTGAGAAGCTCAGATCATTTCACAGTCAACTAACGTTACTGTGTGTCAATGGTGTCTGTGTAAAAGTTTAGAGTCAAATATTCAGTGTTAAAAAAAGAAGATTAAACCAAATAAATAAAATGATACAAATAATATATCATAAAATAGCTTAAAATTAATAATACAAATGATAGTTACAAAAATAAACTATAAACAATTGCATTTTGCCTACATAATTAAATAATACATCTAGCAGTGCAATGCTTTAGAGAGTAAAAACAATACGAAACATTTTATATTTCAACATATTATATAATATTAAAAAAATGTATTTCCCCAATAAAAAAATTGTCACACAATAGCATTCAAAAGTTTTAGATTGGTAAGACTTTTTTAAGGTTTACAACGCTGCATTTATTTGACATAATACTCTACAAGTTTTTGGTCAGTTAGATTTTAATTTATTTATTTATTTTTGGAAAGAAATGAATAATTAATAAAGACGAAAGATTTATAAAGTTAAAAAAATATCATATTTAAAATAAATGCTGTTCTTTTGAACTTTCTACTCCTCCAAGAATCCTGAAAAATAAAGTGTATGCCTATCACAGTTTCCACAAAAATATGAAGCTGTTTTCAGCATTGATAAATAATAATCTTACATGTTTCTTGTGCTACAAGTCATCATATTAGAATGATTTCTGAAGGATCGCCCATCCCGGCCTTCGCATAATAATATTTCACAATTTGTACTATATTTTTTATCAAATAAATCAAGTTGTGAGCAGAATAATGTTCTTTGTAACACACTATATGTTAGTTTTTGCACAGTCGGAAAATGTAAAGAGTAAAGACTGCCTTTTTTACTGGAACGTTCTGTTGTTGAATGTTGAATGTTGAAATATGATTTATTGAGTGATTTGTTGTGTTGTTTCAGCTCTTGGAGAACCTGCCTGATAATTTCAAAGTGCTTCTTAAAAGCGCTATTTCCGTGGAAACGACCCTTTTCTGTGTTGCGCTCCTGTATGGAATCTTTCACCTGCGTGGATGGGATCCTGTAAGACTTATTTATGTGCAAAAACATTATTAAAGACCAGCTGATAACTTTCAACTATCCTTCTATTAACGTTACAGGACGTTCCGTGAGCTGGGTATAAAAATAGTGCTGTGAATGAAGTCTATTCATTATTCCTGGCTAATGAATACATGTCTCTCTCTCTCTTTATTGTCCGCAGCTCTGCCGGAAATGGGTCCGGAATAAAGAATGGACCGAGGAGTTGGAGATGGTCGAGATCGGATGATGCCGACAGTAATGTGAAAGTTCACTGATGTGATGAAGAGATTAAATGCACAAAACACACATTTGTTTCATAAATAGCTTGATGTTTTATGAACTTTTTTTTTAAATTATGTATTTAAAGTTTTTTTTGTACAGTCACAAATGTTGATGAACCCTTAACCTAAATGTTTAGTAATGTATATATTGTTTGTAGAAATGTTATTAATATAATATATAATCTTAATAAACTACTTGCTCAGTGTCTCTGGTTTGATAAGGACTCGTTCATATTTAAAATGTCACGTATTGAAACCGGTTAGAAATATTGTAAGGAAATAAATAAGATTAAAACAGATAAACATTAGATTAAATACGTAAATAATAAATAAATACATTTTATAATTGTTTGTACCTTTTACTGTCCGTTCTTTTTTTGTTTTTGTGACTGAACCTATTTTTTTACAGTCTATGGACTGAACCAACGCTAAACGCTTTTATTTAAACTCCCGCCCCCCAACCTCAAAACCAACCAATCAGCTTTCCGGAAAAATCTTCATCTTGCGAACGGGCCAATCCCCAGCTGGAGCGACAGAGTTGAATGGTTCGCGCATGCGCACGAGTCTCTCCAGCCCCTCAGCTCGTGTGCTCAGCGTGCGGTGACAGACGGTCGAACCGATTACCGGAGCGTTTACCCGAAAACACTCCCGAACCGAGCCGGACTCAACTCATCTGAGGTCCAGAGAGCAGAACATGGCGGCCGAGGGCGTCGCTCAGATGGCGATCAGTGAGTTTGATGAGGATGATGGTGATGATGAAGATGACGCTGCATATTGTCTGCAGTGTTGCGTCAGATCATGCTCTACTGCACTGTAATACACATAACAGTTACTGTATTATATTTATATATATATATATATATATATATATATATATATATGGTCTTCTCAGAACATGCTTTATAATATTTAATCATAAACTGACAAGATCTGTCAAATCTAATATGTGCACTAGAAATGATCTAACATGTGCAGTTCTTTAAATGTAAATGCTTCATATTTTCATAAATAAACCCTCAAATGTTGATTAATTAAGTGAATAACTAATCAAAGAATAGTTTTAAATAGTGATCGGCCGATATTGATTATTTTATAACCGATTTGCATGTTTATGTGTCCGATAAACGATGTTTATTTATTGTTTTGTTTCTGTTATTGACAATTATATCCACAGCACTGAACAAACTGATTTATTTAACACTTCTTTTTTATTTCAATATGGTAATTTCACTTGCCTACACAACAAAATAGGTAAAGTGCACTGTCAATAAAGTGTCTTTTTAAATAACAGGTAACAAATAAAGCATGTACAAATAATTATCTAACACATTTTTTTAAAAGCATAAACATTCTGAATTAAAAACATTGCTACTTTAATGTAGCTTAGTACTCCATTTACATAGTTTTATCCATAACAACAGTAGTAATAGCCTATTAATTACAAAAGGCAAAATGCATTTTCAAAGTCTAATGTTTTCAAATGGAGAACATGAATAAATACAACTTTCTTTATAAATATAAGCATTCGTTTTGAATTGCGCGCAATTCTCAAGATAGCGCCATTTATCGGTGAATCCGATATTACAAAACTGCTTAAATATCGGGGGAAATATCTGTAAAACCGATTATCGGTCGATCTCTACTTTTAATCCTAGTAGTGCGAGGGATGGGCGATACCAAACATTTTTCTATGCTTTTTTGTTACAATTTTAATTATATATATATTTTTAATAGGTATGTGGTTTTCAAAATAATGTACATTTTTACACACAAAAATATGTGCATGTTTTATGTTGTTGGTATTTTAGGTTATTGCATTCATATCTTATAACAAATCATTTTCGAATTATTTACTAACAACTATTGATACAAACTTTTTTTATTTAATTGTGCACTAAAGTACTTTTGTAATACATTTCTTATTAATAGCTAATATTAATCCTTTTTGTGTGTAAAAATGTACATTATTTTGAAAAACCACATACCAATTAAAAAAAAATATATATAATTAAAAATTGTAACAAAAAAGCATCGGTATAGCATAGAAAAATGTTTGGTATCGACCATCCCTCGCACTACTAGGATTAAAAGTAGAGATCGACCGATAATCGGTTTTACAGATATTTCCCCCGATATTTAAGCAGTTTTGTAATATCGGGTTCAAATGGCGCTATCTTTACGCAAAAGAACGACCCCAGCCTTCCTGAACCCAAAACCGTGAGTACTTTCTGAATTACGTACAGAATATAATATTGATTATATAATAGCACTGAGTTACAATATGAGGATGGGTAGGTGGTTTAGGGGCAGTCATGGATATAAATAATAAACAATTGCCAGTTTACATCTAAAAAAAAAAGAATAATCTCGCAATTCTGAGTTTGCATCTCGCAATTCTGAGTTTGCATCTCGCAATTCTGAGTTTGCATCTCGCAATTCTGAGTTTCGATACCAAATAAATAGCTTGAGAGTGTCGATGTATATGAATGCTGCCGTATCGACGACTGCCCTCGCTGAAGGACCTGAGCCGTTCCCTGCTCTTGCACAATGTTAACTCTGCTGTTGTTTGCTCCTGCAGAAGAACTGTACGTGTCTGATAAACAGGGCAGTGATGTGGATGGAGAGGGATCCGAGCAGAAGCCCTTTAAAACGCCACTCAAGGTGCCTGGAGTCTCTGATACCTGACGATAATTCTAATGAAATATGATTCTGCTCATTTTCTGTTTCGTTTTCATACTTTCTCATTCATATGTTCTCAGGCTCTGTTGTTTGCGGGAAAAGAGCCGTTCCCAGTGATCTATGTGGATTCACAGAAGGAAGGAGAGGTGTGTAAACCTTACTAACCGTAACAAGAATAAACATGTACATCTATTGATTTAAAAGATTAGTTCCTGACATGCACACACACTGCCTAGCGTAAATTATTACAATATTGCTTGAGAAAAAATTTATAATTTTTTCCCAAGACATTTAAAGGTGATACCTTTATTGAACCCATTGAAAATGGGGAATTCATATAGAATTTAATTATCAAAAATATACTTTTTGTATGCAATATATATGATTTCACATTGGCTAAATTTAATAGCCGTTTTTCTTTCAGAAATCTCAGCTTCCACCACTAAACATACATTTTATAAAGGGTTTATTTAGTAATTACTTGCTGATACACAATTTGAGCAGACACGAGTACAGAAATGTATTTTCCCAGTCTGTAGATAGTAGGGATGCACAATATATCGGCCATCATATCGGTATCGGCCCGATATATGTTCATTTTTAATATTGTCGTTATCGGCCTGATAAGAAAATTTGGCCGATAAATAATTTATTATTTCCTTCAGCTGAGACTCTTCAGATGCGCACTAGGGGTGTAACGGTACATGTATTCGTACCGGACCATTTCGGTACAGGACTTTCGGTACGGTGCACATGTGTACCGAATGCAATCTGTCACATAAATTAGGCTAGTTTTGTGTGCGGAACATACATCAATCCGAGTTTCCACACGAACATATTAAGTGTCGGAAGTCTCCGCGTTGAACTGATTAAATCTGATTAATCGTTTTTGTGATTCAAATACATGTAAAATATTACCATAACATCTGTCTTCCTGTGTGCGGAAATTTGTTTATGTTGCTGTGACAACGAAACACGTGCAAGCGCGCCTGTGTTAAGAGCGCTTGCTGCTCCATGCGCGCTGATGTGCTCATAGTGACATTTCCAAATGCCTTTCAGTTGCTTAACAAAAGCGGGCTTTCCACACAAACAAACGTACATGTGTCATTAGTATGAGAAAAAAAAATTGGACTTTAACTCTCGGGTCCGGCTCGGACATAAATATCGCATAAATAAAGATCACCACATACACGGCACGCTCGCTTTAGCCCAGCCTCTCGCTAGCTAGCGTCATGGCCAATATTGGTTTGAGAGTATTTTATTTAGTGGAGAACTTTGCAGCAGTATTTTATTTCTTCTTTTTTATATATATATATATATATATCTTTTTTTTTTATTAGCCTAACGTTATATTTGATTAAAAAGTGTGTTTAAAAAAGTGTAAACAAATTGTTAAAAAAAAGTTTATAGTAAACAACCAGTTTAATGTTTTGCATTTCTTTCCCTTACTGTACCGAAAATGAACCGAACCGTGACTTTAAAACCGAGGTACGGACCGAACCGTGATTTTTGCGTACCGTTACACCCCTAATGCGCACTGTTCATCATGATGGTTTTGAATTGCTTGAAATATGATTGGAATCACTTCAAAAAAGGAAAATACAGTAAAGTGAACATGTGCAGCGCAAGTCTGTCATATCGGCTACATAAAATTATGATGAGAACATTATAATTGTGTGTTTGAGACTGAGACTTGTTTTTGTAATCAGGCTCTCAAAAAATATATAACATTTAGATTTATCGGCCAATATATTGGTTATCGACTTTCAAATATAAAGAATTATCGGTTATCGGTATCGTCCAAATTTTCATATCAATGTATCCCTAATAGTTAATGTTTTGAAATTTAAGAAATAAGGAAAAGTTATATTAGATGTATCTGTTTTGAAAAAAACTTTTAACGTAAAATATAAAAAATTTTCATGGTGCATGTAAAATTAGTGCATATTTAATTAATAGATGCATATTTAGCATAAGAGCATGTTTTAAGGTGATTCATAATAACTTGGCAGGGTTTGATAGGAATAGCATGTTACTGCTCTGGATAGTTGAACATTATGGTGTGTTTGTGTGGTCAGCGCTGGGCCGTCATCTCCAAGACTCAAATGAAGAACACGAAGAAGCTCTTCAATCGAGAGCAGATGAAGAGCGAGAGCAAAGACCAGAAGGAGGTAACTGGAACTCTCCGTGATTCCCCGGTCCTCCACAGTCCTGTAATAACTCCTGTTGTATCGATCATCTGTTGACCTCGTGATTGACAGGCTGAAGATGCTGAACGCAGAGGGAAGAATCTGGAAGACGCTAAAAAGATCACCATCAAGAACGACCCCAGCCTTCCTGAACCCACAACCGTGAGTACTTTCTGAATTACGTACAGAATATAATATTGATTATATAGTAGCACTGAGTTACAATATGAGGATGGGTAGGTGGGTTAGGGGCAGTCATGGATATAAATAATAAACAATTGCAAGTTTACATCTAAAAACAAATTAAATCTCGCAATTCTTACTTTTTTCTGGGAATTCTGAGTTTAAATCTCTCAATATTTACTTTTTTTCTGGGAATTCTGAGTTTACATCTCTCAATATTGACTTTTTTTCGGGGAATTCTGAGTTTACATCTCTCAATATTGACTTTTTTCTGGGAATTCTGAGTTTACATCTCTCAATATTGACTTTTTTCTGGGAATTCTGAGTTTACATCTCTCAATATTGACTTTTTTTCGGGGAATTCTGAGTTTACATCTCTCAATATTGACTTTTTTCTGGGAATTCTGAGTTTACATCTCTCAATATTTAATTTTTTCTGGGAATTCTGAGTTTACATCTCTCAATATTGACTTTTTTCTGGGAATTCTGAGTTTACATCTCTCAATATTGACTTTTCTGGGAATTCTGAGTTTACATCTCTCAATATTTACTTTTTTTCTGGGAATTCTGAGTTTAAATCTCGCAATTCTGACTTTTTTCTGGGAATTCTGAGTTTAAATCTCGCAATTCTGACTTTTTTCTGTCAATTCTGAGTTTAAATCTCCTGCAATTCTGACTTTTTTCTGGGAATTCTGAGTTCAAATCTCGCAATTCTGACTTTTTTCTGTCAATTCTGAGTTTAAATCTCCCGCAATTCTGACGTTTTTCTGGGAATTCTGAGTTCAAATCTCGCAATTCTGACTTTTTTCTTTGTTTCTGCCTTGGAGTGAAAAAGTTAAAGAGATAATTGCAAAAACTGAGTTTTTAAAAAAAGTTTTTTATTTGCGAGTTTATATCTCAATTAGGACTATATCTCGCATTCTCATAATTGTAAGAAAAAAAGTCAGAATTGCTAGACAAAAAGTGAATGTTCCTTTTTTAAAGATATAAGGTTCTTCAAATATTGCCACTTCAAATTAATTTGATCCGATTTCATATTCTCAAAGAGCATCAGTCACTGGTTGAGAAAGTAGCCGGATTCAAAGGTTTAAATCGCTAATATTTTCCTTATAAATTTATTATTTATGGTATTCACCGCCCCTTTTAATCAGATTGAAATCTCTATCGGATCCATTGATGTATTATATGCAGGGCTCCAGACTGCGACCAAATGGTCGCATTTTGCGACCAAAATTTGAGTGTGTGCGACTGAATTTTACATCCAGTCGCACATGTGCGACCAGTTAAATTTGTCCCTTTTTTTTTTTTTTTTTTTTTTTTTTTTACACGTTAAACGTGGAAGGGGCTTATCAATGAATCCGGAATGTGTGGCAGACCAATGAGAATATGGAATGGCCACTGTAAGTGGCTAATATGTGGAGGGAGGAGGGTCCTAGAGATAATCGAGCGCGCGTTTAAACGTCTGTGGGAAGGAGACGGAGACAAATATCACAACCTGCTATGTGCGTCTGAGCAACGAGCAAGCGAACTATTGACTCGTTCTTCCGACCTGCGGCTAGTGTGCCAGTTAAATTCACTTGCTGGCTTCCCAAATAATACATTACAACAGCGATAATAAAAAAACGTGAACAAAACGATTACTCTTCTTTGTAAACACTATTCAATGCGAGTGCCAAATGCTCAAACACGACCTGACATTTACGCCGTCATTACCCGGGAGTTGATAGCCCACGAGCGCGGACGAGACCTGAACTGCAGACGTTACCATCGGTGTTTAAACTAAACTCATCATTTATGTTTTGCCAATGTAAACATTCAAGAGGAAGACGCGAAAGAGAACTCGCGTCTAGATGTGTGCGCGCGTGTGTGTGTGTGCGCGCGCGCGCGCGCGCGCGTGTCTGTGTGTATGCGTAGGCTACTCATCTCAGACAGCGCGCAAATATTGAGTTATCTTTCAAGTCTTGCACTTGAATGGACAAATTCATACAAAAAGTATGTCAACATGTCCGTCTTGATGAGTATCCTAGCAGACATAGTAAACATTCATAACAGTATGAAGTATCATCACAGTATCGGTGTAGGCCTACAGAATCAGCTCTGAATTTTAATAGCTTTTGTAACTTTAATAAGGATTAATCTTTAATTTATACAGTCAAATATTCAATGTTATTTTACATTTTGATTATTTTATTCAATTTCTGTACCTGAAAACCAATGTTAGACCTACCTGAAAAGCATAGTTTATTTTATTAGTAGGCTATCTTTGCTCTATTGCATTTATTTGTGCTTTTGCCTGTGGTTAGATTATTTGTTCTTATTTTTTATTTTTTTTACAGTAGTCTTTTTTTCCCCTGAACATAGCACATACCGAATCATACCGAAACCGTGAACCTAAAACCGTGATACAAACTGAACCGTGTCCGTGAGCTATTTGAAACGTTGCAGCCCTAGTACAGTGTCACAGTCGGATGATGATTCAGAGTGAGAGGTTTTAGTGGCGAAAAAGGCCGAACCCACCATTTTCTGGAAGACTGGCGGTGAGAATTCAGCTGGTTGAGGTAGTACTGTAAGAAGACAAATTCCATGAACTGTGAATGTTGCAGTCGCAACCCCATAACTGCGGGGAACATGAAGTTTGCCGACATTGCAGGCACTTCACAGTTTAAACACAATATTTAAACACAATCTTATCCTCAAGCAGAGTATGCAGTGTTAATAAATCAACTGCCGGTTGCTTTTAGAAGACAAGAGGCTGCAACGTTAAATCAGAGCGCAAAGCCATTGTAATTTCTGCATCTATTATCAAAGTATTTATTAGTAATACACTGGAAATTAGTAGAAATGTGAATATTTGGTTAGTATGTTGATTTACGGTGTGTGCTCCTAAATTTTCTGGTTGTGCCCCTAAAATTTTCAGTTGGGGGCCACTGTGCTCCTAGTAAAAAAAGTTAGTCTGGAGCCCTGATATGAATACATTTCAAGTCCCATTAAGCCATCAGTCCGATTATGAATGAATTTCTAGGTTGTGTTGTAGTCTGCTTTATGAGGTTTTCCAGCTTTATTTTCTGTGCCGCTCAGGTGAAGATTGATAAACTGGAGCCGTTCAGAGAGCAGAGGGTGAAGGTGTTCGGATGGGTCCATCGGATGCGCAGACAAGGTGAGCAGATATTCTGTGTTTGTTCATCTAGAATCAATCAACATTTAATACAATATACATGTAATAATTTAAATATTTTTGCTAATGTTTTCTCAGGAAAGAACCTTCTGTTTATCGTGCTGCGCGACGGAACCGGTTTCCTGCAGTGTGTTCTCACGGATAAACTGGTACTGTGTGTGTTTGTTGATATTTTACACTATTATAATAGTTAAATTAGTCCGATCTATCCTGTTAGTTATCAGGGATCTTAGTTCTGAGGATTAAGGCTAGCCGATGCTCTAATTACAAGAAAATAAAAGCAAATATATATATATAAAATATAATTCTAATATACACTACCACTCGTTTTTAAGTCTCTTCTGCTCACCAATGCTGCATTTATTTGATCAAAAATACAGTGAAAATTGTGAAATATTATTACAATGTAAAATAACAGTTCTCTATGTGAATATATATTAAAGTGTAATTTATTCCTGTGATCAAAGCTGAATTTTCAGCATCATTACTCCAGTCTTCAGTGTCACATGACCCTTCAGAAAATCATTAATTTGCATATTTCCATATCTTGAACTTGTATTAGCTCTGAAATGGGTTGTTTTGAGTCAGTTGTCCGAACCGGCCATGTTTGACGGTATTGGATGTAAGAAGTGAAATGCAGTGGACGGTGTAGTTGAGATGAGATGATGATGCCTGTGTTTTCTGTGTTCAGTGTCAGTGTTATAATGGACTGATGTTATCTACGGAGAGCACCGTCGCTCTGTACGGAACCGTCAAACCTGTTCCTGAGGGCAAACAGGTAATATGATTTTAATATAATAATGATTCATATTCATTACCTATATTTAAAGGGACAGTTCATTCAAAGGAAAATTGACTCGCCCTTAAAATGTCATGAAACCCTCAACTAAATTTGCTTAGATTTTTATGTGTGTTGAATGTAACCATCCGTTAGTTTTAATTGTAGGAGAACTAGTAAATTGTTTTTTTTTTTCCGTTGTTTTCAACCTCCGGGTTTAGTCTTTGTGTCTACAGTTTTCTTGCACTATAGTACATCAATGACTGACTCATCGCTGTCTCATAATTATACATGAGACGGTGTGCCCTTATGCAATGAGAAGACGCCACCCTAATTATTCATGAGACTGTGTCCTTATCCAATGAGAAGACTCCTTGCTTATTCATTCATGAAACTGCGTGTCCTTATCCAATGAGAAGACGCCTAGCTTAATTATTCATGAAACTGCGTGTCCTTATCCAATGAGAAGACTCCTTGCTTATTCATTCATGAAACTGCGTGTCCTTATCCAATGAGAAGACTCATAGCTTAATTATTCATGAGACTGCGTGCCCTTATCCAATGAGAAGACTCCTAGCTTAACTATTCATGAGACTGCATGCCCTTATCCAATGAGAAGACGCCTTACTTAATTATTCATGACAGCATGCTGTTGCAAAACCGTGACCAGATTAAAGTCTTGTCCATGCCTGTTTGATTTCTGAAACACAAAAAGAGTGTGTTGTTGTTGTTGTTGTTTTCTCCTTGCAGTTAATGGTTTTGTGTTTTGTTTTGCGAGGCTCCGGGTGGCCATGAGCTGCACTGTGATTTCTGGGAGCTGATGGGTCTGGCTCCGGCGGGCGGCGCTGATAACCTGCTGAACGAGGAGTCTGACGTGGACGTGCAGTTGAACAATCGGCATATGATGATCCGCGGGGAAAGCGTCTCCAAGATCCTGAAAGTCCGATCCACCGTGACCCAGTGTTTCCGGGATCATTTCTTCAGCCGGGGTTACTGCGAGGTCATTCCTGAAGCACACACACACATTAAGCAGACGCTCCTTAAAGGGATAGTGATTTTCTCACCCTCAAGTCGTCTAGGTCTATATGACTTTATTCTTTCAGACAAATTCAGTCGGAGTTGTCCATGATAAAAGTGCATCTATCCATCATAAAAGTGCATCTGTCCATCATAAAAGTGCGTCTATCCATCATAAAAGTGTCTATCCATCATAAAAGTGCATCTATCCAGCATAAAAGTGCATCTATCCGTCATAAAAGTGCATCTATCCATCATAAAAGTGCATCTGTCCATCATAAAAGTGCATCTGTCCATCATAAAAGTGCATCTGTCCATCATAAAAGTGCATCTATCCATCATAAAAGTGCATCTATCCGTCATAAAAGTGCATCTATCCGTCATAAAAGTGCATCTATCCATCATAAAAGTGCATCTGTCCATCATAAAAGTGCATCTGTCCATCATAAAAGTGCATCTGTCCATCATAAAAGTGCATCTCCATCATAAAAGTGCATCTATCATCATAAAAGTGCATCTGTCCATCATAAAAGTGCATCTCCATCATAAAAGTGCATCTATCATCATAAAAGTGCATCTATCATCATAAAAGTGCATCTGTCCATCATAAAAGTGCATCTGTCCATCATAAAAGTGCATCTCCATCATAAAAGTGCATCTATCATCATAAAAGTGCATCTATCAATCATAAAAGTGCATCTATCCATCATAAAAGTGCATCTCCATCATAAAAGTGCATCTATCCATCATAAAAGTGCATCTATCCATCATAAAAGTGCATCTGTCCATCATAAAAGTGCATCTGTCCATCATAAAAGTGCATCTGTCCATCATAAAAGAGCATCTATCCGTCATAAAAGTGCATCTCTCCATCAAAAAAATGCATCTATCCATCATAAAAGTGCATCTGTCTATCATAAAAGTGCATCTATCCATCATAAAAGTGCATCTATCCGTCATAAAAGTGCATCTGTCCATCATAAAATGCATCTATCCATCATAAAAATGCATCTATCCATCATAAAAGTGCATCTGTCTATCATAAAAGTGCATCTATCCATCATAAAAGTGCATCTATCCATCATAAAAGTGCATCTATCCGTCATAAAAGTGCATCTGTCCATCATAAAATGCATCTATCCATCATAAAAGTGCATCTGTCCATCATAAAAGTGCATCTATCCGTCATAAAAGTGCATCTATCCATCATATAAGTGCATCTCTCCATCAAAAAAATGCATCTATCCATCATAAAAGTGCATCTGTCTATCATAAAAGTGCATCTATCCATCATAAAAGTGCATCTATCCATCATAAAAGTGCATCTATCCGTCATAAAAGTGCATCTGTCCATCATAAAATGCATCTATCCATCATAAAAGTGCATCTGTCCATCATAAAAGTGCATCTATCCATCATAAAATGCATCTATCCATCATAAAAGTGCATCTATCCATCATAAAAGTGCATCTATCCATCATAAAATGCATCTATCCATCATAAAAGTGCATCTATCCATCATAAAATGCATCTATCCATCATAAAAGTGCATCTGTCCATCATAAAAGTGCATCTATCCGTCATAAAAGTGCATCTGTCTATCATAAAAGTGCATCTATCATCATAAAAGTGCATCTATCATCATAAAAGTGCATCTATCCGTCATAAAAGTGCATCTATCCATCATAAAAGTGCATCTATCCATCATAAAAGTGCATCTGTCCATCATAAAAGTGCATCTATCCATCATAAAAGAGCATCTATCCATCATAAAAGTGCATCTGTCCATCATAAAAGTGCATCTGTCCATCATAAAAGAGCATCTATCCGTCATAAAAGTGCATCTATCCATCATATAAGTGCATCTCTCCATCAAAAAAATGCATCTATCCATCATAAAAGTGCATCTGTCTATCATAAAAGTGCATCTATCCATCATAAAAGTGCATCTATCCATCATAAAAGTGCATCTATCCGTCATAAAAGTGCATCTGTCCATCATAAAATGCATCTATCCATCATAAAAGTGCATCTGTCCATCATAAGTGCATCTATCCGTCATAAAAGTGCATCTGTCTATCATAAAAGTGCATCTATCATCATAAAAGTGCATCTATCATCATAAAAGTGCATCTATCAATCATAAAAGTGCATCTATCAATCATAAAAGTGCATCTCTGCATCATAAAAGTGCATCTATCCATCATAAAAGTGCATCTATCGTCATAAAAGTGCATCTATCCATCATAAAAGTGCATCTATCCATCATAAAAGTGCATCTCTGCATCATAAAAGTGCATCTATCCATCATAAAAGTGCATCTATCCATCATAAAAGTGCATCTATCCATCATAAAAGTGCATCTATCATCATAAAAGTGCATCTATCATCATAAAAGTGCATCTATCAATCATAAAAGTGCATCTCTGCATCATAAAAGTGCATCTATCCATCATAAAAGTGCATCTATCGTCATAAAAGTGCATCTATCCATCATAAAAGTGCATCTATCCATCATAAAAGTGCATCTCTGCATCATAAAAGTGCATCTATCCATCATAAAAGTGCATCTATCCATCATAAAAGTGCATCTATCATCATAAAAGTGCATCTATCCATCATAAAAGTGCATCTATCCATCATAAAAGTGCATCTATCCATCATAAAAGTGCATCTCCATCATAAAAGTGCATCTATCGGCATAAAAGTGCATCTATCCGTCATAAAAGTGCATCTATCCGTCATAAAAGTGCATCTATCCGTCATAAAAGTGCATCTATCCATCATAAAAGTGCATCTATCGGCATAAAAGTGCATCTATCCGTCATAAAAGTGCATCTATCCGTCATTAAAGTGCATCTATCCGTCATAAAAAAGTGCTCCACACAGCTCTGGCGGGTTAATAAAGGCTGAAGCGATGCGTTTGTGTATGAAAAATATGAAAATTTAACACGTCACAAAGTAAAATTCTAGTTACCGGCCAAACACTTTTATGATGGATAGAATAGATATGCTTTTATCATGGATAGATGCATTTTTTATGATGGATAGATTAATATAACTCCGATTGTATTTGTCTGAAATAATAAAGCCATATACACCTAGATGACCTGATGGTGATTAAATCATGGGCTAATTTTAATTTTTGTGTGAACTATTCCTTTAAGAGGTCTTGAGGTAAAGGTTTTTTTCGTGTGTTCCTCAGATAACTCCGCCCACTCTGGTGCAGACGCAGGTGGAGGGCGGCTCCACCCTCTTCAGTCTCAACTACTTCGGCGAGAACGCGTACCTGACGCAGTCGTCTCAGCTCTACCTGGAGACCTGCATCCCTGCGCTGGGAGACACTTTCTGCATCGCACAGTCCTACCGCGCCGAGCAGTCGCGCACCCGCAGACACCTGTCCGAGTGAGTGTGTGTGTGAGAGAGAGTGTGTGTGCGTGCACACGTGTGTGTTAGGGCTGTCAAAATGGCTGAAAAGCTCAATTAAAATTTCTTTCTTTAATATTGAAATTATATTCAAATTCAAAGGCAATACTTAATGTTAGAGGGAAAAGTACTGTATTGTCTCCTATGCCCACTAGAGGGCGCAATAAGCAAATATAAACCAAATCAAGCATCTTTTGAAACCATTGTTCTTAAAGGGATAGTTCACCCAAAAATTTAATTTAGCCCATGATTTACTCACCCTGAAGATCATCAGAGGTGTACATGTATAACATCCAATCAGAGTTATATAAAAAAAATGTCCTGGCTCTTCCAAGCTTTATGGATATGTTTTTGGAAGTCCATCAAACCCTATCCATCCGTGATTAAAGTGCTCGAAACGCCTCTGGGCGGGTTAATGAAGGCCTTCTGAAGCAAAGCGATGTGTTCGTGTTAGAAAAATATCCATATTTAAAACTTTATCAACTAAAATAGATAAAAATAGATCATGAAATTCCGGCAGACTGCCGTACACAAGTCGACTTACCAAAAGAGTAAGTTAAAGTGTGTGTGTGTGTGTGTGTGTGTGTGTGATGGGTAGGTTTGGGAGTCGGGTTAGTTTAAGGGGAGAGAATATACAGTTTGTACAGTATAAAAACCGTTACGCCTATGGAATGTCCCCATTAAACATGAAAACCTAACGTGTGTGTGTGTGTGTGTGTGTGTGTTCTCAGGTACACCCACATCGAGGCGGAGTGTCCCTTCATGAGTTATGAAGACCTTCTGAACAGGTTGGAGGATCTGGTGTGTGACGTGGTCGACAGAGTCCTGAAGTCTCCTTCCGCCCAACTGCTCTACGACCTCAACCCTGTACGACCTCTGACCTCTCACAACACCATTAAATGGGTTTCTGAACATCAGTAAACATTATACAGAGGTTCCCGCAGTCAGAAGAAACATCCATTTAAAGGCCTGGATTGTGTTTTCAGGCCTGCAAAATTCATGAAATTGGGAAACATCATGATTTTAATACTAAAAATGTATTAATTAAAAAAATTAATGCAGATACAATGAACACACGAAAGTAATAAATACTTGTTTGTTAACAAATGAGTATGTAAAATGTTGATCTTAAAATATAAAATATGATCTTTTTATTTTCCACCTGCAGGACTTCAAGTCTCCCAAACGTCCGTTCAAGAGGATGAACTACACCGAGGCCATTGATTGGCTAAAGGAGCACAACATCAAGAAGGATGATGGGACGTTTTACGAGTTTGGAGAGGTTTGTTACGTCGAGTCTCGTACGTTATCGCCAAGAGCTACGAAGAAACGCTCGAGTTATGATGATGACGTTTGACCGTTTGTGTGTCATTTCCACAGGATATCCCAGAAGCCCCTGAGCGCCTGATGACCGACGCCATCAACGAGACGATCCTGCTGTGTCGATTCCCGGCTGAGATCAAATCCTTCTACATGCAGCGCTGCCCTGAGGACCGGCGCCTCACTGAATCGGTTAGATCACACACACTTTTCTGGCATTAACCCGTGTCATTATTAGGGCTGGGGATCGAGAGGAACCTTTTCATAATTCCTAGAACTATTGGCAGAAGTTCCCAGATGTCGGATATCTCGGATTTTAGTTCTAGGAACTCCTTTTGGAGGAACTAATTTACTCCTACTTCAGAGTCTGTCTAAACCAGCGCTATAGGAACTATCAGTGACGTTAGTGTTCGCTGATTAGCCGAACGCACGCGAAACACCAGCACTCGCCATTTTTTAAAAAGTCTGTGTAAACCATAGAACTCGCGCAGTGGCGATCTCGGGACCAGACCCGCGCAGTGGCGATCTCGGGACCAGACCCGCGCAGTGGCGATCTCGGGACCAGACCCCCGCAGTGGCGATCTCGGGTCCAGACCCGCGCAGTGGCGATCTCGGGACCAGACCCGCGCAGTGGCGATCTCGGGTCCAGACCCGCGCAGTGGCGATCTCGGGTCCAGACCCGCGCAGTGGTGATCTCGGGACCAGACCCGCGCAGTGGCGATCTCGGGTCCAGACCCGCGCAGTGGTGATCTCGGGTCCAGACCCGCGCAGTGGTGATCTCGGGTCCAGACCCGCGCAGTGGCGATCTCGGGTCCAGACCCGCGCAGTGGCGATCTCGGGACCAGACCCGCGCAGTGGTGATCTCGGGACCAGACCCGCGCAGTGGCGATCTCGGGACCAGACCCGCGCAGTGGCGATCTCGGGTCCAGACCCGCGCAGTGGCGATCTCGGGACCAGACCCGCGCAGTGGCGATCTCGGGTCCAGACCCGCGCAGTGGCGATCTCGGGTCCAGACCCGCGCAGTGGCGATCTCGGGTCCAGACCCGCGCAGTGGCGATCTCGGGTCCAGACCCGCGCAGTGGCGATCTCGGGTCCAGACCCGCGCAGTGGCGATCTCGGGACCAGACCCGCGCAGTGGCGATCTCGGGACCAGACCCGCGCAGTGGCGATCTCGGGACCAGACCCGCGCAGTGGCGATCTCGGGACCAGACCCGCGCAGTGGCGATCTCGGGACCAGACCCGCGCAGTGGCGATCTCGGGACCAGACCCGCGCAGTGGCGATCTCGGGTCCAGACCCGCGCAGTGGCGATCTCGGGTCCAGACCCGCGCAGTGGCGATCTCGGGACCAGACCCGCGCAGTGGCGATCTCGGGTCCAGACCCGCGCAGTGGCGATCTCGGGTCCAGACCCGCGCAGTGGCGATCTCGGGACCAGACCCGCGCAGTGGCGATCTCGGGTCCAGACCCGCGCAGTGGCGATCTCGGGTCCAGACCCGCGCAGTGGCGATCTCGGGACCAGACCCCCGCAGTGGCGATCTCGGGTCCAGACCCGCGCAGTGGCGATCTCGGGACCAGACCCGCGCAGTGGCGATCTCGGGACCAGACCCGCGCAGTGGCGATCTCGGGTCCAGACCCGCGCAGTGGCGATCTCGGGACCAGACCCGCGCAGTGGCGATCTCGGGACCAGACCCCCGCAGTGGCGATCTCGGGTCCAGACCCGCGCAGTGGCGATCTCGGGACCAGACCCGCGCAGTGGCGATCTCGGGACCAGACCCGCGCAGTGGCGATCTCGGGTCCAGACCAGACTGTGTCTGTGTGTGTGTGTGTGTGTGTGTGTGTTCGGCAGGTTTAGGGGTCGGGTTAGTGTAAGAGGAGAGAATATACAGTTTGTACAGTATAAAAATCATTATGCCTATGGAATGTCCCCATTAAACATGAAAATCTAACGTGTTTGTGTGTGTGTGTGTGTGTGTGTGTTGTGTCAGGTGGATGTGCTGATGCCGAACGTCGGGGAGATCGTGGGAGGATCCATGCGTATCTGGGACGCTGAGGAGCTCCTGGACGGGTATAAGAGAGAGGGAATCGACCCCACACCCTACTACTGGTACACTGACCAGGTAACCGCCTTCACCAATGGTTCACATGCACTATCATAGTAAGATTACAGAAAGAAATTAATATGTGCATTAAATTCATCAGAACGGATATTTATAATATTACAAAAGACTCTATTTCAAATAAATGCTGTTTTATATTCATTAAAGGATCCTGAGAAATCAAATCTATCACGGTTTCCACAAAAATATGAGCTGTTTTTAACATTGATAATGATCATAAATGTTTATAAGAAGCAAATCCTCATATTACACTGATTTGTGAAGGATCATGTGACACTGGAGACTGGAGTAATGATGATAAACTCAGCTTTGATCACAGGAATAAATTACACTTTACTGTATATTCACATAGAGAACTGATGATTTACATTGTAATAATATTTCACAATTTGTAAAAAGTATTTTATATATATATACAACAGAAGAATCTTAGAGTTGAACTCTTACTCTAAACTTTATCTCTATTTATAAACATAAAGCAAAAACAGAATTGAAGTTAACAGTGTGTAAAATGTTTAATGGCAGAAGATCTGTGTTTTCAAATAGCTATTGTTGGCAACAGTGTTTAATGTAAAACTAAAAACGAGTTAATACATTTAATTCTATTATAATCAAGCCCTGTTTGCAGGAAGAATATTAAATAAAATTGTAATTTACATTTACAGACAACAAGTGTTCCAATACAAAATAAACAGCAATATTTACTAGCATATAAAATATTTTAATATATGACAAATGCAACGAGCAACTTGTTGCAAATGAATTGATTGATAGCGTGAAAACAATAATGCTACCACAGTTATCTTGAATATTTAATGTGTGTGTGTGTGTGTTGCAGAGGAAGTTCGGCACGTGTCCTCACGGTGGATACGGTCTGGGACTGGAGCGGTTCCTCACCTGGCTCCTGAACCGGCACCACATCCGTGACGTGTGCCTGTATCCACGCTTCATCCAGCGCTGCCGGCCTTAAACACACACACACACACACACACACATCACTGCAAGAGACCACCTACACAATCACAGCACTCGCTCTTATTGCTTCAGACCATACTTATACATTATAGACCATATTCATAATGTACACGTCATGTTTAAAGATCTAATCAGAAGACGGTTTGAAAGATGATTGTGTCTGTAATGTTCATATGTGGCATAATAAATCAATGAGATGATGATGATGCACTTGTGTTTTAATCCATTAGAGGGCGTCAGAGAGCAGATCAACGGCACTGCTATGAGCTTTTAAACCTATTATACACTTGTTCATAATCTTTTTATCTCCACTAGAACAGGTTTTCCAGCTTGAATGTTGATTATTTACCTCATATTCTCCATTGTTGCGGCTCCTCTCTTCCCAGTCTGTCAGTAACGCTCTGTTTACTTCCTGTCTCTATGAAGCCCCGCCTTCTGAAAAGCATACTGTGCTCTGATTGGTCGGCGGGATCAGTGTGTTGTGATTGGTCGAGCGCTTTGAGTGTGTTTGGGAAATGCCCCGCCCTTACCATAACCACCAGTTTAACACACTACTAACTAACTCAACCAGGCCCCGCCCCTTTATTCTGCGTTTGAATTATTATAATGAGGAATATTGTGACGTGTTCGTTCCCGGTAGAAACTCAAGACTACAATGGAGGCAATTAAGTTGAATCTACTATTTGTATAAAACAGTAAAATAAAACATTTCTTAATGAGTGGGAAATTCTGACCCATTGCACAATGACAGAGATTTTGATTGTTAATGACGAACTGAGAAACAAAAAAACCTATAATAACAAATTGTGATGGTTTGTTGGTTTGGTAAAGACAGTGAACGAGGAAAAACTTTATATTTTATGGCGTGTAGCAGAACCAGTTACAACAGGAAATACCTGTTAAAAAACCGCTTTTAAACCTAATGTCGTCGCTTTTCACTTCCTTGTAATTAAAAAGCAATCAAATGATAGATCAGGAAAGACAAGTGATGCTTGAGGGAAAGATGAAATTTAGAAAGATGTGTTGTTTTACAAGCGTTATATATAAAACGTGTAATTGACATGATAGATATTAAATATCTATCATGTCAATATGAAATAACCTGTCAATATTAAATGTCTATCATGTCGATATTAAATAACCTGCGTAAATAAATAAAGACGGGAGAAAAAATGAAGGATTAATAAATAGCTACAGGAAATGATTAATAAAGGGTAAAAGTAATACAATTAATTGTATTTGTTTTATGTCGTGTTGTCCCTTATTTTCGTATTATTTCGTTTTTATGTAAATATCTGTACTATTATATATGCTTGTTGTGTGGATTGTCAAAGTGTGTTTTTTGTGCTGTTTGATTCGCGCAAATGAAGCAGCGAGAAGCTAATTTTACATACAAACCGCGAGTCACTGCTGTCCTGGCGTGATGACGTGCACGGGAGGGTGTGTACGTACGTGGGGGGCGGGGCCAGCGACACACGTCATCACGTCGTGATAACACTGACACCGATCAGCAGCTCTATATCGGAATTTAGAGAGGCAGAAGAGACAAGCAAGCGCTTTAAATCTTCAGGTCAAGCTTCTCGTTGTTGTCTACCGTTGGAATACGAGGAGGTTTTATATCCGAGCGGTAAATAATGGCGGTTTTGGGAGGCGCGTGCCGGCTGATGCAGCGTGAGTGTGTTTATGAATCTAAATACACACACGAGACATTCATTCATTGAGTTGATTATGTAATCATAAATGTAATTAATCGTGCAGAATGAGCAGTATGAGGGCTTAAATGAGCTGTGTTTATGTCAGCTCTGTTCATGAAGGTTAAAGTGTCTCGGTGACTTTCCTCTGGTTTCTTTCTGCAGTTTTTCCCCTCTTCAGTCAATATTCGCACATATGTTTTCATTTGCTGGTTTCAAAATGAGTGCACCACGTTAACATGAGCGAATCGTCAACAAAAAGCGGGAGTTAAAGTTTCCGTGGCGTTAAACATCATGTTACACAACGTCATGCTTTTACAACTTGCGTAACTGCGTCATCAGCGACTCCTAGCGGCCGCGAGGCGCAACTGCAGCGCTCCGACACGAGACGCGTGCGATATTATTATGCTTTTATGTATTTATCATATCATAACATGCCACTGGAATTATGGTCAGTCTGGAAGAATATAGAGCAAATTATATGTACTAATCAAAAATAATATGTGATATGAATAATATTTAAGAATGAAAAATGCAAGAAATAAATTACATAGACAATAAACTTACTAAACCACACAAAGGCAGAATGCAATATTACATGTATAATGCCTTTACAGTTCATTAGCGCATAATTTATGTATCAAATAAGTAATTAAATTAAATGAATTTTTTGCTTTATTGGCATTGAAAATTGTATAAAAATGCAAAATATATATTTTTATTATTTAAGTTGATTTATAAAACAATGTTTCATGTGAATTTATTGTTTAAAAAAAATAATGCAAAAAACAAGTAGGCCTAAATATAATATAATAAAAATTCACTGTATAGTTTTATCGAGTCCTTTATTTATTTTCATGTTATTTATGTATTTTTTTAATGCAGTTGTGACCCTTCGTAATTAAAAACAAAAGTATGACCTTTCACACTAAAAAAGATGATCAATGCTGGGTTTATTTTTAAATGAACTAGGGCTGCATAACGATACACAAACATGCATGTATAATTTTAAGAAAAAAATCTACTTCTATATTAAGTATTTATAATTATATATAATATAAATTATATTAAAATATAAAAATGTATATAAACATGTAAATATTTTTTTAATGTATACAGTACATGCATGTGTGTGTATTTATAAATACATAATTATTTTACACAGTACACACACATATATGATGTAAACAAAAACTTTTATTCTGCAAACGATTAGTTGCGATTAGTAATCGTTATGCATCCCTAAAATGAACTATAAAATTCATCAAATGAAATACAGACTCAAAGTATTTTTGATGTCATACAGGTTTTTAACAAGGCTTGGGTGGATTTGTAATGCTTGTTTTTGTGCACAATGCCAATATTTATTCATTAACCTAATATATATATATATATATTTTTTTTTTTTGTGATAAATTTGATTGCAAAACCATGTGTTCATGTGCATATGCTCTGGTCATGCATGTGTTTCCTTCATATTTTGTGACTGACGGGCAAGTGTGTGTGTGTGTGTGTGTGTGTGTGTGTGTGTGTGTGTGTGTGTGTGTGTGTGTGTGTGTGTGTGTGTGTGTGTGTGTGTGTGTGTGTGTGTCTCAGTGGTCAGATGCAGTCCCTCCGCGGGTCTGTGCACGAGTGTGTTTCTCAGACGACAGTCGACGGCCGCTGCGTTCGCCACTTCACCCACTCCAGAGACTCAAGAGAACAGGTACAATTAAACACTCACGTCTTCCTGTGCGCCTCAAGGCCTGCTGGGAAATCACCTGATCACACATGCTCAAAAATAAAAACAAACACTAGTTCTGTAAAAAAACATCTAATAGTTAGGCTATGCCTTTAAACAGTATGATCGCCTCATTTTTAGTCATTCATGCAAGTGTCTCTTTGAATGAGGAAACTCTCCAAAGCTGTTTACCATTATATTTCATATTTGAAATCACCAATGAAACTTTACCAATTGCCCATTGGCTCTTTTATTTAGAAGGCGGGGTTTATTCTGTGATATTGCACGTTGTTCTTTCTCCCATTCATAGTAAAATCTAAAGTGTGCCACAGGGCTCCGTCTTAGGCCCGGTTTTGTTCTCTCTCCATTAGCCAATATTTTTCGTATTTTGCATCAGATTTCATATCATTGTTATGCAGATGACATAAAGCTTTATCTTCTAATAAAAACAGATGAGAAGAACATATCTCTCCAGTCATTGTTTGATTGTTTGTTAAAAGTCGGATAACTTTCTTTGATTAAATGACTCCCAAGACTGAAGTGCTAACAAATACCGTAGGCACTTGTGCAAAAAAAAAAGGGAGCCATTTTTAACCCGACACTTGTATTTGATAAACAAATAAACTCTAAAAAGTGTTTTTCAGCTTCAGATGGTTGTTATCCTTCAATTTATGGACTTTTCCTCCATTAATCCATGCGTTATTTCATCAAGTCTGGACTACTGCAGATTTTAGGGGTTGTTCAATCTCGTTTATTTCGCCTCCAGTTTGTCCAAATTCTGCCACCAGACTTTTAGAAGGGACTAAAAAAAGTATTTCTCCTGTTTTGATTAGTTTGCACTGGCTTCCCATTGAGTATAACTTAAGTTACATTGATTATTGCTTAAAACTTAAGAGAGAATCATGAATTTTGTGCCTTTGTCCTTAAGATCTGCCTCTTCTGACTGCACATCTTTGCTTAAGACAAATATTTTTAAAGTCCCCTTGTAGTCAATCATTTGTCCCTTAAAACTCATCTTAGACCACCAAAATTACATATTTAAAAGTTGTTTTATACATGGTTCTATGAATATGCAAATGAGCTCCGCCTCCACTCACTCAGCTTGTCGTTATTAAATGCGCTATACACAGTCAAACCAAAATTTATTCAGACACCTTCTACATTTCTCACATTACCACGGTTTATTCACTATAGTTTAGAAAATGGTGATAAAATATGAGCAGAACTCAGTTGATATTTGACTGGTTTTGTCCGTCCTTCTGTTAGACTGTCTCTCTCACACACACACACACACACGCGCACACACACACACACACACACACACAGTTGATATTTGACAGGTTTTGTCCATCCTTCTGTTAGACTGTCTCACACACACACACACACACACACAGGTTTTGTCCATCCTTCTGTTAGACTGTCTCACACACACACACACACACACACACACACACACACACACAGGTTTTGTCCATCCTTCTGTTAGACTGTCTCACACACACACACACAGGTTTTGTCCATCCTTCTGTTAGACTGTCTCACACACACACACACACACACAGGTTTTGTCCATCCTTCTGTTAGACTGTCTCACACACACACACACACAGGTTTTGTCCATCCTTCTGTTAGACTGTCTCACACACACACACACACACACACACAGGTTTTGTCCATCCTTCTGTTAGACTGTCTCACACACACACACACACACACACACACACAGGTTTTGTCCATCCTTCTGTTAGACTGTCTCACACACACACACACACACACACACACACACACACACACACAACACACAGGTTTTGTCCATCCTTCTGTTAGACTGTCTCACACACACACAACACACAGGTTTTGTCCATCCTTCTGTTAGACTGTCTCACACACACACACACACACACACACACACACACACACACACACAGGTTTTGTCCATCCTTCTGTTAGACTGTCTCACACATGAATAAGTTGAATATCTGTCAGCTGGTAAATTTAACTACACAATTAGATAATACCAGTTTAGCTCAACCAGTGACCAAGCAATGCTTCATTGTGTTCAGTGTGTGTGTAAAAAGAGCATTAGTAATTTAAGACAAAACACTGAAGAAAACATGATCAGCTCAAAGTTTCCCAATCATGTTTGGCCCCAAATCTTTATACATTTTACAGGTAGTCACTGTATGAAGAATTTTTTTTGGTATAATATGTCACAGTTTACTTTATTTTGCTCTCCTCACTTACATAAATGAAGTATACTGCACACACTAGTAAAAAAAAATATCAAAAATTATATCTGGTGTCTGAATAATTTTAGGTTTGACTGTAAATAAACTAGTCACAACCACGTTAGTTTGCAATATGCTGTTGGTTGGAAATGCACCGCTGATCGACTTCATTCATTTCATCTGCAGAAAACCCAAAACAGGGATTCTGATGTTGAACATGGGCGGCCCGGAGAAACTGGAGGACGTGCATGACTTCCTCCTACGGCTCTTCATGGACACGGACCTCATGAAACTTCCCGTGCAAAAGTAAGAATCTCTGCTCTGGAGTGAGTGAACACACACACAGATCACTGTCGCGTCTTCTAGAGCTTCTCAAATGTGACCACAAAACCAGTCACATGGGTCAATTTTCTGAAATTGAGATGTATACATCATATAAAGCTGGATAAATAAGCTTTTCATTGATGTGTGGTTTGTTATGATATGACAATATTTGGTCGAGACACAACTATTGAAAATCTGGAATCTGAGGAGCAAAAAAATGTAAACATTGAGAAAATCTGCTTTAAAGTTGTGCATTTATGTTCACGATTGTGCTGCATTCACTCACAAAAATACATGTTTTATATATTTACGGTAGGACATTTACTAAATATCTTCATGAACATGATCTTAATATCCTCATGATTTTTGGCATAACAGAAAAATGTATAATTTTGACCCATACAATGTATAGTTGCTATTGCCACAGATATACCCGTGCGACTCCAGACTGGTGTAGTGATCCAGGGTCTCGTGTGTGTGTGTGTGTGTGTGTGTGTGTCGCAGTAAACTCGGCCCTTTCATTGCCAAGAGACGCACACCGAAGATCCAGGAGCAGTACAGCAAGATCGGGGGAGGCTCTCCTATCAAAGCCTGGACCAGCATGCAGGGCGAAGGGATGGTCAAACTCCTGGACGAGATGTGTCCGGAGACGGGTGAGACACAATACACCTGGACTCTTAACCCTTTAGAACCTGAAGATAAAATGGGTGTTTTTCACATATATATATTTCTTTTTACTGTAAAATTCTAAAACAATGTGCAATATCTTCATGTGCAAGGTGTTATCTTTTTCAGACAAATTACAGTTATTGACCGTTATTGTGTGTGGTGAGTTTGTAAATAGAATTTAAATAGACAAAAATAAAAAAAACGAGAATACATTTTCTGATTTTTATTTAGAAAAAAACAGAAAAATCACGAACACTTTAAAGTTGAAAAATGAAATATAATACATCTATACAAGTCTTTTTTGTGACATTGGGTTGCACAGTTTTCATTTAGGACACTTTTTTTCATACACGCACACATACAAATGCGTGCATTCATATTAGGCACACACACACACACACACACACACACATACACATGCACACCACATGTAGAGACCACACTTCTCTCGCCATGTATTTGTTCGTTTCTTTTATTATTTTTTGCAATCCACAACACTCTAAACCGTATCTCTCTGTTCAAACCCTTCCTTACCGCTTTGCCAGAAAGCGGCTGTCATTTGCTGACGGAAAGCATTAACTTTTAATAAGCTTATGCTTCATCCTACTCCTTTTCGGACATGTTGGTTTCATATTATTAACATAAATTGTTTGGTTTGTTTGTTTTTTTGATTTTTCAGTTTACTTTCTTTTGTTACTTGTTTTATGTTTATGTTCGAAATAAAGCATTAAATAAATAAAATAAATAAAAATAAATAAATAAATACATATACATACAAGCAAACAAACACACACACACACACATACACACATACATGCATACATACAAGCAAACAAACACACATACATACAAGCAAACAAACACGCACACACACACACACACACACACACACACATACATGCATACATACAAGCAAACAAACACACATACATACAAGCAAACAAACACGCACACACACACACACACACACACACACACATACATGCATACATACAAGCAAACAAACACACATACATACAAGCAAACAAACACACACACACACACACACACACACACACACACACACATACATGCATACATACAAGCAAACAAACACGCACACACACACACACACATACACACACACACCTAACAGTACAGTCATATGGTCGGTATAAAAAAATTAATAAACTCTTAAACATAAAGATCCCGAAATGGAATTTTCACAGCGATGCCAATAACCATTTTAATAATCTCATAAAAATAACCTTTTGTGCAGTTGAAGGATTCTAAGGATGGTAAAAGCTCTTCATTAACTAACTAAAGAACCTTTATTTTTAAAGTCTAATAGAAGCATTTAATAGAAATATTTGTATTATATGCAGTATTATTTTTGTAACAGAATCGTCTTTATAACTGAAAACGTATAGCTTGGTCTGTGGCATATAAAATATTGAAAATATACAAAGCAACGTTCAAATTGTAATGCTGACCAGCTTTGAGAGAGTCTGATGTGTCGAGTGTCTTTACTAACGGATCATAAACTAATCAGAGACAAACAGACAAACTGTCGTCTTCCCTGAAAAGATATGCAGTCGGTGTTTAGTGCTGATAAAGATGAGATAAGAGTGTGTGTGTGAGTGATAGATGAACCTCAGAGGAGTGTCTCTCACACACACACACACACACACCTCTGATAAACTCATGAATGACTTCAGTGGGACTTCCTACTTGAAAAGCACCATATTCCTCTTTTCATAAGGTTAGCAGTTTTTCATGAACAGACAAGATTTAGTTATGATCCACAGTAACCTGCGTATGAAATATTTCCAACAATATGCTATAATGTCATCCCATAACATCAAGTGTTCAAGTAAACTAATAAAGTACTCTCAATGTACAGTAAACTAACTGTATAAATCAGGAAAATAAATCAGTCTGGTCATATCAACAATACAAATTATGAATTAATTATAATATTAAAAATAATTAAAAGCAGCTAAATAATCTGCTAATCAGATAATTAGTCTTCAAAATAATAATAATATTAATAAAACTTGAGTAGGATGGGGAAATGTGCCAGTAACTGTGTTATGATTTGGTTCTGAGCATAAAAAAAATATTAAATATTTACAACAAAATGCTTGAATTTCCAAAGCATGTGTTGAATTAACAAACAAATTAATTAACAAATCATATTAACTGATAAATTAACTCTCAATTTATAGTAAAATATTTAAATAATCTAATAATAAAATTAAAATTCAGCTATTATCAACATAAGAGATTAAAACAATTAATTGTGCAAAACATGATTATTATCGTTAACTAAAACTATTAAAACATTTGTGTTAATTTAAATAAAGCTAAATTAAATAATATATAAATATTAGTTAAAAAACTTAAACTAAACGAAATTAGAAATATTGCTTATTGCTTTTTTTAGAGTAATATTAACTGGAAATAAATAACTAAATCTATCTAAAACTTAAATAAGTGAAAACTAAATAACAATATTTAAATAATAATAATAATAAAATGACAGCACATAGTGAAATTACTAAAAATTAAACTAAAATTAGTATGAAAAATAAAAATATTATTTCAAAATATTAATAAAATAAAAGTAAATTATAATAGAATAAAAACTGCAGAATAAACTAAGCAACTAGCAATCAACAAGTTTAACAAAAATCAACAAAGTAAAAAAAAAAAAGAACTTTAAATAAACCAGACGAAGTAAAGATGTAGTATAAGATTAAATGTGATAATTAATGTGTGTGATGAAATGAGCCAGTGATAATCAGTGTTGATCATCTGTCTCTGTGTGTTTGTGTAGCTCCACACAAGTTTTACATCGGGTTCCGGTACGTGAGTCCTCTGACTGAGGAAGCCATCGAGCAGATGGAGAAGGATGGAGTGGAGAGAGCCGTGGCCTTCACACAATACCCACAATACAGCTGTTCTACCACAGGTGCCGCTCGCTCACACCACTGTCACACCTTTACAGAGCTGAGGCTAAACACGGCAGATTAGCAATCCCAGAACTCCTCTGATGGGAGTGGAAAGTTCTGCGGCTGATCTACTGACAATGCGCACATTAAAGGTGCAGTAAGCCATTTCTGAGAAACTCTGCTGAGTGGATCGGACCGAGCAGAACAACACACTTGTAGCCAATCAGCAGTAGGGGGCGTGTCCACTCATAATAGGGAGGAGAGAGAGAGGCAATCAGCAGTAGGGGGCGTGTCCACTCATAATAGGGAGGAGAGAGAGAGGCAATCAGCAGTAGGGGCGTGTCCACTCATAATAGGGAGGAGTGAGAGAGGCAATCAGCAGTAGGGGGCGTGTCCACTCATAATAGGGAGGAGAGAGAGAGGCGATCAGCAGTAGGGGGCGTGTCCACTCATAATGGGGAGGAGAGAGAGAGGCAATCAGCAGTAGGGGGCGTGTCCACTCATGATGGGTGAGGAGAGAGAGAGGCGATCAGCAGTAGGGGGCGTGTCCACTCATAATAGGGAGGAGAGAGAGAGGCAATCAGCAGTAGGGGGCGTGTCCACTCATAATAGGGAGGAGAGAGAGAGGCAATCAGCAGTAGAGGGCGTGTCCACTCATAATAGGGAGGAGAGAGAGAGGCAATCAGCAGTAGGGGGCGTGTCCACTCATAATAGGGAGGAGAGAGAGAGGCAATCAGCAGTAGGGGGCGTGTCCACTCATAATAGGGAGGAGAGAGAGGCAATCAGCAGTAGGGGGCGTGTCCACTCATAATAGGGAGGAGAGAGAGAGGCAATCAGCAGTAGGGGGCGTGTCCACTCATAATAGAGAGGAGAGAGAGAGGCAATCAGCAGTAGGGGGCGTCTCCACTCATAATAGGGAGGAGAGAAAGGCAATCAGCAGTAGGGGGCGTGTCCACTCATAATAGGGAGGAGAGAGAGGCAATCAGCAGTAGGGGGCGTGTCCACTCATAATAGGGAGGAGAGAAAGAGGCAATCAGCAGTAGGGGGCGTGTCCACTCATAATAGGGAGGAGAGAGAGAGGCAATCAGCAGTAGGGGGCGTGTCCACTCATAATAGGGAAGAGAGAGAGAGGCAATCAGCAGTAGGGGGCGTGTCCACTCATAATAGGGAGGAGAGAAAGAGGCAATCAGCAGTAGGGGGCGTGTCCACTCATAATAGGGAAGAGAGAGAGGCAATCAGCAGTAGGGGGCGTGTCCACTCATAATAGGGAAGAGAGAGAGAGGCAATCAGCAGTAGGGGGCGTGTCCACTCATAATAGGGAAGAGAGAGAGAGGCAATCAGCAGTAGGGGGCGTGTCCACTCATAATAGGGAGGAGAGAAAGAGGCAATCAGCAGTAGGGGGCGTGTCCACTCATAATAGGGAAGAGAGAGAGAGGCAATCAGCAGTAGGGGGCGTGTCCACTCATAATAGGGAAGAGAGAGAGAGGCAATCAGCAGTAGGGGGCGTGTCCACTCATAATAGGGAGGAGAGAAAGAGGCAATCAGCAGTAGGGGGCGTGTCCACTCATAATAGGGAAGAGAGAGAGAGGCAATCAGCAGTAGGGGGCGTGTCCACTCATAATAGGGAAGAGAGAGAGAGGCAATCAGCAGTAGGGGGCGTGTCCACTCATAATAGGGAGGAGAGAAAGAGGCGATCAGCAGTAGGGGGCGTGTCCACTCATAATAGGGAGGAGAGAAAGAGGCAATCAGCAGTAGGGGGCGTGTCCACTCATAATAGGGAGGAGAGAAAGAGGCAATCAGCAGTAGGGGGCGTGTCCACTCATAATAGGGAGGAGAGAAAGAGGCAATCAGCAGTAGGGGGCGTGTCCACTCATAATAGGGAGGAGAGAAAGAGGCAATCAGCAGTAGGGGGCGTGTCCACTCATAATAGGGAGGAGAGAGAGAGGCAATCAGCAGTAGGGGGCGTGTCCATTCATAATAGGTAGGAGAGAGAGAGGCAATCAGCAGTAGGGGGCGTGTCCACTCATAATAGGGAGGAGAGAAAGAGGCAATCAGCAGTAGGGGGTGTGTCCACTCATAATAGGGAGGAGAGAAAGAGGCAATCAGCAGTAGGGGGCGTGTCCACTCATAATAGGGAGGAGAGAAAGAGGCAATCAGCAGTAGGGGGTGTGTCCACTCATAATAGGGAGGAGAGAGAGAGGCAATCAGCAGTAGGGGGCGTGTCCATTCATAATAGGGAGGAGAGAGAGAGGCAATCAGCAGTAGGGGGCGTGTCCACTCATAATAGGGAGGAGAGAGAGAGGCAATCAGCAGTAGGGGGCGTGTCCACTCATAATAGGGAGGAGAGAGAGAGGCAATCAGCAGTAGGGGGTGTGTCCACTCATAATAGGGAGGAGAGAGGCAATCAGCAGTAGGGGGCGTGTCCACTCATAATAGGGAGGAGAGAGAGGCAATCAGCAGTAGGGGGCGTGTCCACTCATAATAGGGAGGAGAGAGAGAGGCAATCAGCAGTAGGGGGCGTGTCCACTCATAATAGGGAGGAGAGAGAGAGGCAATCAGCAGTAGGGGGTGTGTCCACTCATAATAGGGAGGAGAGAGGCAATCAGCAGTAGGGGGCGTGTCCACTCATAATAGGGAGGAGAGAAAGAGGCAATCAGCAGTAGGGGGTGTGTCCACTCATAATAGGGAGGAGAGAGAGAGGCAATCAGCAGTAGGGGGCGTGTCCATTCATAATAGGGAGGAGAGAGAGAGGCAATCAGCAGTAGGGGGCGTGTCCACTCATAATAGGGAGGAGAGAGAGAGGCAATCAGCAGTAGGGGGCGTGTCCACTCATAATAGGGAGGAGAGAGAGAGGCAATCAGCAGTAGGGGGCGTGTCCACTCATAATAGGGAGGAGAGAAAGAGGCAATCAGCAGTAGGGGGCGTGTCCACTCATAATAGGGAGGAGAGAAAGAGGCAATCAGCAGTAGGGGGCGTGTCCACTCATAATAGGGAGGAGAGAGGCAATCAGCAGTAGGGGGCGTGTCCACTCATAATAGGGAGGAGAGAGAGAGGCAATCAGCAGTAGGGGGCGTCTCCACTCATAATAGGGAGGAGAGAAAGGCAATCAGCAGTAGGGGGCGTGTCCACTCATAATAGGGAGGAGAGAGGCAATCAGCAGTAGGGGGCGTGTCCACTCATAATAGGGAGGAGAGAGAGGCAATCAGCAGTAGGGGGCGTGTCCACTCATAATAGGGAGGAGAGAGAGAGGCAATCAGCAGTAGGGGGCGTGTCCACTCATAATAGGGAGGAGAGAGAGAGCCAATCTGCTGTAGGGGGCGTGTCCACTCGCGATCGGGGAGATTTGAAGAAAGACTGTAGAAAGAGAGATGATTAAGAGACATTACAAAAGAGAAAACCTCAGAGGAATAAAATAGTGGAAAATACCAGTAAACCTTAGTAAAAAGCTCTGCAAAGTTCCAAAGCACAAAGTCCCTCCAGTGGGAGTTCTTCTCTATATCAGAGTCAGTGTTTCTGAACTCCTGAAACGCCTCCATTGTAGTCTCGAGTTTCTTCCGGGAACACGTCACAATATTCCTCCTCATAATAATTAATACGCAGAATAAAGGGGCGGGGCCTGGTTGAGTTAGTTAGTAGTGTGCTAAACTGGTGCTTATGGTAAGGGGCGGGGCATTTCCCAAACACACTCGAAGCGCTCGACCAATCACAACACACTGCTCCCGCCGACCAATCAGAGCACAGTGTGCTTTTCAGAAGGCGGGGCTTCATAGAGACAGGAAGTAAACAGAGCGTTACTGACAGACTGGGAAGAGAGGAGCCGCAACAATGGAGAATATGAGGAGAATAATCAACATTCAAGCTGGAAAACCTGTTCTAGTGGAGACTAAACACATCAAGACTTTGTAAACGGCAGAATGCCCTCCTCCCATAGATTTTGCATCTGAAAAATAAATTTCCTACATATGCAATAAGTTAGGCCACAAAAATAACTATCCATTGCTAATGTTTCCTTGCGTGTCTTCAGTAAATCCTAGTAGTTTTTAGCGCCTGAAGAGCGTCTGCTCTGGCTCAAGCCGTTAGTAGATCTGACCCGTAGGGTTTGTAATTGCTTCATGTTTTTGTAAAATCATCTTTCTGATGCGTCTGAAGTGTAATCTGTGAACGTGTGTGTGTTCAGGCAGCAGTCTGAACGCTATATACAGATACTACAATGACCGCGCTGACAGACCAAAGATGCGCTGGAGTGTGATTGACAGGTGGCCCACACACCCTCTGCTGATTGAGGTAACGCATGACGATCACACTGAACACTAATGTTTTTGGAGTTTAGTAAAGTCAACTAGATTTACTGTTTATCCAGGTGATTTGTCAAATGCATTTTAATTGACAAAATGTTAATTAAAGAAAAAACTTTTGAAGATGCACATTTGCCTTATTCAATATAAATTTGTATTATTGTATTAATATTTTTTTATTTTATATATATATATATATATATATATATATATATATATATATATATATAATATTGATCATTTGAATTGACAAAATGTAAAAGATTTTGAACTTTTGAAGATGCTTTGGGATGCACATTTTCCTTATTCAATATAAATATGTATTGTATTAATATTTAAAAAAAAATATATATATATATAATATTAATAATGATCATTTGAATTGACAAAATGTAAAAGATTTTGAACTTTTGAAGATGCTTTGGGATGCACATTTTACTTATTTAATATAAATATGTATTATTGTATTAATATTTTGTTATATATATAATATTAATAATAATATTTATCATTTGAATTGACACAATTTTAAACATTTAGAACTTTTGAAGATGCTTTGGGATGCACATTTTCCTTATTCAATATAAATATGTATTGTATTCATATTTAAAAAAAATATATATATATATATAATATTAATAATGATCATTTGAATTGACAAAATGTAAAAGATTTTGAACTTTTGAAGATGCTTTGGGATGCACATTTGCCTTATTCAATATAAATATGTATTATTGTATTAATATTTTTTAATATATATATATATATATATAAAATATTAACATTGATCATTTGAATTGCCAAAATTTTAAAGATTTTAAACTTTTGAAGATGCTTTGGGATGCACATTTGCCTTATTCAATATAAATATGTATTATTGTATTAATCTTTTTTTAATAATTCAATATAAATGTTATTTTATTAATCATTTATAGTTCATCTGAATACTCTTGCTCTCATCTTTAGTTGTCTGCTGCTCTCTCGCTGTCAGCATCATTATTCCGTCACGTCTCTCGCTGCAATGAAAGATGATTTGTGTTTTCTTCCAGTGTTTTTCTGATCATATCCGTAATGAGCTGGAGAAGTTTCCTCCGGAGAAGAGAGACGATGTGGTGATTCTGTTCTCGGCTCACTCCCTGCCGCTCTCTGTGAGTCACACACAACGTCTGACGCGCTGGTGTGTTGTTTCCACTGAGAAGTACTGAACTGTGTGTGTGTGTGTGTGTGTGTGTGTGTGTTTAGGTGGTGAACAGGGGCGACCCGTACCCACAGGAGGTTGGCGCTACAGTTCAGAGGGTGATGGAGCGATTAGGCCACTGTAACCCGTACAGACTCGTCTGGCAGTCAAAGGTCACGATCACTTCATAAAGCCACATGTCAATAGCTGTGTTTCCATCCAAAATTGCGAATTTAACACGTGTTCCTGGATCACAAACCCAGTCTGGAGCCGCACGGGTATATCTGTGGCAATAGCAACTATACATTGTATGGGTCAAAATTATAAATTTTTCTTTTATGCCAAAAATCATGAGTATATTAAGATCATGTTCCATGAAGATATTTAGTAAATGGCCTACCGTAAATATATAAAACATGTATTTCTGTGAGTGAATGCAGCACAATCGTGAACATAAATGCACAACTTTAAAGCATATTTTCTCAATGTTTACATTTTTTTGCTCCTCAGATTCCAGATTTTCAATAGTTGTGTCTCGACCAAATATTGTCCTATCCTAACAAACCACACATCAATGGAGAGATTATTTATTCAGATTTCTGATGATGTATACATCTATATTTCCCAAAAATTACCCATGTGACTGGTTTTGTGGTCCAGGGTCACAAAGATGCTGAGATGTGATTGGTCCGCCGGTTACTCCAGTTATCCAATCACAGCCTCTCATGAGTCACTTGTTGCTCATCGAGGGATTTATTCATCAAACGTGTTTACATTGTAGTTTATGTGCATGTTTTTTTAAGCCGATAAAAATTGCATCCACTTCATTTGAGCGCATACGTTTTTATGAGCAATTTTAGGATTTATGCGCATCTTGGCGTTTCTGTCCAGGTTATTATTTTTATGCGATATCCCAAAATATAAATATGTGGCTGGAAACATAACTGATTGAATTGGCTTTTCTGCATCTCATTTCAGAAACAGAAAAAAAAATCCAAATATAAAATGAGCTAATGAGACACACATCCAGATGTTGTTTAACTCATGTAATGTTTGATTGTAAAGAGTAATTTTTTTTGTATTATTTTGTGCGGTCTGTACGTTACTCTAGTGCAAGTTAAACTGACTACTTTTTAATTTTTACTTGATTGCGTTTCTGTACTCCCTACAATTATATTTTTCGTCTTGAAAAAGTCTCGTTATTATTATCTTGATCATTTTTAGTTTTCCCCCTTTAACCCAAACCTCTGTATGTCTGTCTGACAAAACAATTTATGCAATTTAATTAACTTAGCATGAAGATGATTCAGAATGATAAAAAAAATTTAATAGTTTGCACTTTTTTTATAATTTTTTTATAAGTGTCAGATCCTTTTAATTGAGTAAAGTTTGCACTCAGTGTCTGTACTTTCTGTAAAGTATAATATTTGAGGACTTTTGTTTTGTTTTTTATAATGATTTCGATTGTAGTTTTAGAGCAGCTGATAAACAGAGGCATCTAGTGGTCATTGGCTGTAACTGCACTGCAGTATTGAAGCCCGTTTCTGACACATCTTGCTTTGGTAAATCTTAATTATGACATACTACGATTTTGACCTTTTATATTATAATTATGACATGAGTTGAAATTGAGATAAAGGCGAAGGAGTCTTTTTAAATAATAATTTCTTCGTACTATTGTTGGGTATGTCATAATTATGATTTACAAAAGCATGATTTCTCTCTCTCTCTCATGTGTTGTAAATGGACTCCCATAGCTGTGCGTGTGATGGTGAATTGTGTCCCTGCTGGGCTCCTGTAGGTGGGGCCGATGCCGTGGATGGGGCCGCAGACTGATGATGTCATCAAGGGCCTGTGTGAGCGCGGGAAGAAGAATCTCCTGCTGGTTCCCATCGCCTTCACCAGCGACCACATCGAAACACTGCACGAGCTCGACATCGAGTACTCACAGATCCTCGGAGAAGAGGTGTGTGCGTGTGTGTGCGTGTGTGTGTGTGTGTGTGTGCGTGTGTGTGTGTGTGTGTGTGTGTGTGTGTGTGTGTGTGTGTGTGTGTGTGTGTGTGTGTGCGTGTGTGCGTGTGTGCGTGTGTGCGTGTGTGCGTGTGTGTGTGTGTGTGTGTGTGTGCGCGCGATTATTAAAAACTGATATTTATATTATGTTTATCATCACTGTCATATGAATTATAGTAATACTATTTATATGGCTATTAATAGTAATAGTTATATAAAGTTGAAGTAACATTTAAAGTAATATGATTTTATACTTCCATGATAGTATTTATATAATAATATATTATGTAAATCATTATTGTTATATTCTATAAATTTAGATTAATATTATTTATATTATTAGTAATAGTAATTCTACTCTATTATTAATAATACATTTTGTATAATAATATGTATAATATATTATGTATATCATTATTGTATATATTATAAAGCAAACCCGAACCCTATAGTACATGTTATACTACCGGTCAAAAGTTTTATTTTTAAGTAACTTTTATTCATCAAGGATGCATTGATCAAAAGTGACAGTAAAGACATTTATAATGTTACAAAGATACTATTTAAAATAAATGCTGTTCTTTTGAATGCTGTTCTCTCTTTCTATTCATCAGAGAATCCTGAAAAATAAAATGTTTCACAGTTTCCACAGAAATATGAACTGTTTTTAACACTGATAATAATCATAAATGTTTATGAGCATCAAATCATCATATTACACTGATTAGTGAAGGATCATGTGACACTGAAGACTGGAGTAATGATGATAAATTCAGCTTTGATCACAGGAATAAATTACACTTTACTGTATATTCACATAGAAAACTGATGATTTACACTGGAATAATATGTCACTGTTTTTACTGTATATTTGATCAAATAAACAAAAGTTTGGTGAGCAGAAGAGACTTTTTAAAAGTTGTGTATAGTTACATTGTAACAAGAACACCTTAAAATAATATGTAACTTTTTAGACTGTGATGTTATTGGTTAATATGGCATGTGAAAGGGGGATTTGTGTGCACATTTTGAGTAATAACGTCACCAGGCTTTCAGCTAGTTGCCAAGGCAAAATTTGGTGAATTACTTTAAACTAAAAATAAAAAATATATAGACATATTAAAAAAATAAATAATAATAATTACTAAATAATAATAAAATTACTTAAACTTTAAAATTAAATTGAAAACAAAAACATATAAAAATAAAATTAATTCAAAGCATTAACAACCTATTATATTATTTTCAGTGTGGAGTGGAGAACATCAGACGAGCAGAATCTCTCAATGGAAATCCTCTGTTCTTCAGGGTAAGAGTCTCTACAGCAGCAATAACATCATCACTTCACATAATATCAATATTTACCCACATACACGGTTTTGATATATATATACACACACACTCTCTCTCTCGTGTGTGTGTATCAGTAAGATTGTTTTTTAAGAAATCAATACTTGTATTCATCAAGGATTCATAAAACCGATCAAAAGTGATCATAAAACCAGGAAGACATTTATGATGTTCCAAAATGTTCTCTTTCAAATTTAAATGCTGTTCTTTACAACTTTCTATTCATCAAAGAATCCTGTAAAATAAAATGTATCAAGGTTTTCACAAAAATATGAACTGTTTTCAACATTGCTTATAATCATGAAATTGAGCATCAAATCATCATATTAGATATGCAGTGCCCCGCCCCCTATGCCCTGCAGTGCCCCGCCCCCTATGAGTGCCCCGCCCCACTATGCACTGTATGCAGTGCCCCGCCCTCTATGCCCTGCAGTGCCCCGCCCCCTATGAGTGCCGCGGGCCCCCTATTCAGTGCCCTGCCCCCTATGCAGTGTACTGGGCGGGGCATTTATTATGCAGTGCCCCGCCCCCTATGCAGTGCCCCGCCCCCTATGAGTGCCGCGGGCCCCCTATTCAGTGCCCTGCCCCCTATGCAGTGTACTGGGCGGAGCATTTATTATGCAGTGCCCCGCCCCCTATGCAGTGCCCCGCCCCCTATGAGTGCCGCGGGCCCCCTATGCAGTGTACTGGGCGGGGCATTTATTATGCAGTGCCCCGCCCCGCCCCCAATGCAGTGTACTGGGCGGGGCATTTATTATGCAGTGCCCCGCCCCCTATGCAGTGCCCCGCCCCGCCCCCTATGCAGTGTACTGGGCGGGGCATTTATTATGCAGTGCCCCGCCCCCTATGCAGTGCCCCGCCCCCTATGCAGTGTACTGGGCCGGGCATTTATTATGCAGTGCCCCGCCCCCTATGCAGTGCCCCGCCCCCTATGCAGTGTACTGGGCGGGGCATTTATTATGCAGTGCCCCGCCCCCTATGCAGTGCCCCCTCACTAGGTTTTGTCACGGAACAAGCATGTAACCTCTCGTGGTCTCTCTCTGGTTCTCTCAGGCGTTGGCTGATCTGGTTCAGTCTCATCTGAAGTCCGACGAGTCGTGTTCCCGTCAGCTGACCCTCCGCTGTCCGCTGTGTGTGAACCCCACCTGTGGGCAGGCCAAGGCCTTCTTCGCCAGCCAGAAACCCTGACCTCTGACCTCTGACCTCTCATCAGGACCAGATTCATTCATGCGGTTTAAACCTGTGTGATTGTGTTTCTTCTGTGGAGATATTGAGCTGAAAACACCATTAAAGCATCATGTGACTGAATGTAGTTGAACATAATGCTCGAGTCATATGTCATGACATAATAATCAGAGAAATCAATGAAACATTTAAACAGAATATAAAGAATCTGAAAAAACAAAGAAATTTGCGTGTGTTCTTTGTTGAGTATCATATTTGATACATCCGGCTTTTATAGCTATTATATACAGCATAAGATGATATTGAAATGCTTTGTTTTGTGATCAAATCTCTGTAGTTTTAAAATATATAATGCAATGTGATACACGGATGTTTGAGAGATGAACATATTTGATACTTTTCTATTAAATTATGTCTGGATAATCAAATAAACCTGCTTTCAGTTGAAATATTACTAACAATATCAATCTTATGCTCATGTGTACTTGATAAAAAAATCCATAAAGGTGGACGTTTGTACAATTACACTAAAATGACGTTTACTTGCTAAAAGAAATCCTCATGATTGCGTGCAACAGGTTTTGATCATGTCGAGGCCGTTGGTTATTAATTATGATACAGTAGTTTAAGTTTTATAGGGTTAGGAGTGAAGTCATATGGGTTTGATGGCAGAACTCTTTCTTTGACCCCAGTCTCTGACCTTTGACCCCTGCGGCCCCCCTCTCACTCTGACCGTTGCCTAGGCTTCACGTCTCGTGCCTTCACGCGTCCGTCAGCCTCGCTTTAACGCAGTGTCGTGTTGTAGACAAACGTTGTGTATGATCAGATTAGAAACCGCTTCAGTTTGTGTGTTTAAGCGTCTTTTGAGTCACATGATCTAGAAATGTTTGCATGTAAAAGTTTCCTACACATGTCTTCCATTTCCTGTAACAGGTCCCTTGTCGTTTATGTCATTTCCTGTTGTTTCTCTCTATATATCATGGCCTGTTAATCTCAAGAAAACATCCACACCATTTTCACCTCAAAATGAAAAGAAATAATGAATATTATTAATAAATTATATTGTGCATAAATAAAATTACTCTTGTTGGAACAGTTTTTTTTTTTTCATTGTGTGCGTGCGAGCGTGTGTGTGTGTGTGTGTGTGTGCGAGTGCTTGTGTGTGTGTGCGAGCGCGTGTGTGTGTGTGTGTGTGAGCGTGTGTGTGTGTGTGTGTGTTGCTCTGGGGCCGCTGGATCCTCCTGGTAATTGAAAATTGTAACTGCAGCGGCTCTGTGACCTCTAATTGAGAGAGAGCATTGATTTCTGCAGAGAGAGAGAGAGAGAGAGAGAAACAGGGGGATGATGGAGCAGAAAGGAGAAATGAACCAGTGAGTGATTCTGTTGGGGAGAGACTGATCAGATGGCCGATTGGAAAGGACAGATGTGGAGAGAGAGAGTGTGTGTGAGTGAGTGAGAGAGAGAGTGTGTGTGAGTGAGTGAGAGAGAGAGAGAGAGAGGGTGTGTGTGAGTGAGTGAGAGAGAGAGAGTGTGTGTGAGTGAGAGAGAGAGAGAACACCTTACAATCTTTGTGTTTTGCTCATTCTACTCCTCATGCTCTGCTGGCTCCAAAAACCTGAGAGAAGACTTTTCATTTTTATTTTATTTTTTTCATGACAAATTATATTATCATCATCCAAATTCGAGTAAAATGTACTTAAAATTATGTATTATAATTATTATTTGAGATGATCCAAAGAGACAGTAAAATAACCTTCAGTTCAGAGTCAGAGTCACACAATCATGAGTTAGTTTCCATGGCGTTTCTTTGTGTGAATGTATAATAATGCTATAATAATCCTATAATAATCCTATAATAATCCTGCTCTCGAAACTGTGTTTCTGCTTCTCCTGTATATGTCGTCATACGGATCTATGAGAACTACATCTATGGACTTGGTCTTTGTTTGTAAAATGATGACCATCATCTGTTCAAGAACTGGTAAACTTGTTACCATTTTTTTTTTTCAGAATACATTTTTTATTGCATTAGATTTCTTCTAAGAAGCTGATGACTTTCTGAAGGCATGATTGTTTATTAGTTAAGATTTAGATATTAATGTAGTTAGCGTTGTCAAATCGATCATTGATCACGATTAATCTCATCTAACATGAACGTTTGTTTATATAATAAATGTGTGTGTGTGTGGTGTGTGTGTGTGTGTGTGTGTGTGTGTGTGTATATATATATATATGTCACATAACATACATACAGTATATAGACATACATATATTATATAAACAAACTTTTAAGTTAGATGAGATTAATCGTGATCAATGATCAATTTGACAACGCTAATATTTATTTATATATATTTATATATTTTCATATATATATATATATATATATATATATATATATATATATATATATATATATATATATACATATATATTCTCAATTACTCGTACCTTCCACCAGATTTTATTTTGGATTCAGAAACGCACAAAAATGTCTCGCTGCTGTTTGATGCTTTATTTCACCCCCAAAAAAATCAAAAGTAAAAAAAATAAAAGTACATTTTACATCGAGTGAAATTTATTAGGTTGAGGTTTATTAAAATATTTTGTTCTTTTAACTCTTATGGGGGGGGGGGGGGCATGATTTATTATTCAGTCAGGATGTTTCATATTAGTGTTTGTTGTATATTTGTATAAGTGTTGTTTGATTATCATGCAAAGCAATGTCACAATGCAACACATGCTTCATTTCTTCATGTTTCCTCAGTGAAATGTAGACAATTGCTTGTTTTCAAGGTAAGAATTGTATCATATTCGAGCGTCGGAGGTCCTTGACCAGACTTGATTTATGTGATCTGTATTTTGTGTGTATGTTTGAAATTATTAAACATTTAGTAACGTATACTGAAGGCAGAGATGAATGAATCATGTGCATATGGTCAGAGATTTACATCCGTGTTTATTGGAAAATAAATGTATTTGTTGCTAATTTATCAGTTTTAAAATGTATTTTGTTATGGAAACCATGTTGTTAACCTTAAACAAAAAAAAACATTTTTTAAAAAATAATTTTCCTTAAAATAAAAAACGTTAGCTGAAAATAAATTAATATTTACATTCTGCTCAACTATAAAATAACTCAAACTAAATCCGAAATAAAAAATGACAAAAAAGCATTACCATAATTACAAGAGTTGGGGGTTATTATAATGCCAAAAACATTCATGTGCAAAATCATTATTGTTGACAGCAGAATATCTAATATTGCTTAATAATTCAGTGCATCATGTAATAATATTTGCGGTTCTTAATGGTCAAGTGGGAAAAATTGTGTAATTATGAGTTTACATGGTCATAAACTCATGGTAATTCTGATTGATGAATGCAACAGAAAAAATAGTTTTGCTGTGTTTATTCCTCCTGGCATTTCACTGAACGCCATGCTTTTCTTTATTTTCAAGAATCCGTATAAGAACTTTTAAGGACATTGATGGTCCTGAAGCAAAGAGTTTTCGAACATTTTTGTTCATTTCTTTAGGCAGAAAACTTTGCTACTTTCAAAGAAACTCAGTGGCGCTGCGTAAACTTCAGTTTGAAGGGGAATCTGCTGGTGTTTGGATGGATTATTGGGGCGACTGTGGCCTTTTCCAGCTCTGTTTACGGCATCAAACTCGTCGATGGCAGCTGTCAGCGTTTACTTTGACTGGCGTCTGTCTCTCACAACATGCGAGTATGAACGATCTCTTAATGTCACACCTTATCTCTCGGCTCTTATCCTCCTCACAAGTAATGAAAAGCCAAATGTCACCCGATAAGACGGGAACACGAGCGCCTGTTACCCCGCAGCCAGGGCCTAAAGAAGAGACAGATTGAGAGAGAGATGTTTGACAGAAATCATAAGCCACTTACCAGAGGAAAGCTGAGAGTTTCATGCATTTGATGAAGAAGTGCTTTCGTGATACAATGCAAATAAAAAAGTATTAAACATTGTTTATATTGACATGACAAACATTCAATATGTGTTTTTGAAAGAGTCTTTTCTGCTCATCAAGGCTGCATTTATTTGATTAAGAAATACAATAAAAACTGTGAAATATTATTACAATATAAAACGGCTGTTTTCTATGTGAATATATAGTAAAGTGTAATTCTTGAGATCAAAGCAGAATTTTCAGCATCATTACTCCAGTCTCCAGTGTCACATGATCCTTCAGAAATCAGATACGATGATTGGCTGCCACAGTTTTAGATTAAATCAACTAAAGATAAAAGAAGACATTAAGAAGAGAAGACACAAAAGAAGAACTCAGCAGAGGATTAAACAGCTTGGTTTTAGTTTTGGTCTTGGACTTAATTGGTCTTGACTACACCTCTGGTCTTGATTGGTCTTGACTACACCTCTAGTCTTGGTTGGTCTTGATTGGTCTTGACTACACCTCTGGTCTTGGTTGGTCTTGATTGGACTTAATTGGTCTTGACTACACCTCTGGTCTTGATTGGTCTTGACTACACCTCTGGTCTTGGTTGGTCTTGGGGGTTCTGGTCTTGATTGGTCTTGACTACACCTCTGGTCTTGGTTGGTCTTGATTGGTCTTGACTACACCTCTGGTCTTGGTTGGTCTTGATTGGTCTTGACTACACCTCTGGTCTTGGTTGGTCTTGGGGGTTCTGGTCTTGATTGGTCTGGACTACACCTCTGGTCTTGGTTGGTCTTGACTACACCTCTGGTCTTGGTTGGTCTTGATTGGTCTTGACTACACCTCTGGTCTTGGTTGGTCTTGACTACACCTCTGGTCTTGGTTGGTCTTGACTACACCTCTAGTCTTGATTGGTCTTGACTACACCTCTAGTCTTGATTGGTCTTGACTACACCTCTGGTCTTGGTTGGTCTCGATTGGTCTTGACTACACCTCTGGTCTTGGTTGGTCTTGACTACACCTCTAGTCTTGGTTGGTCTTAATTGGTCTTGACTACACCTCTGGTCTTGATTGGTCTTGACTACACCTCTAGTCTTGGTTGGTCTTGATTGGTCTTGACTACACCTCTAGTCTTGACTAATCTTGGTTGGTTTTGACTACACCTCTGGTCTTGATTGGTCTTGACTACACCTCTTGTCTTTACTAATCTTGGTTGGTTTTGATTACACCTCTGGTCTTGGTTGGTCTTGACTACACCTCTGGTCTTGGTTGGTCTTGACTACACCTCTGGTCTTGGTTGGTCTTGACTACACCTCTAGTCTTGGTTGGTCTTGATTGGTCTTGACTACACCTCTGGTCTTGGTTGGTCTTGACTACACCTCTGGTCTTGGTTGGTCTTGACTACACTTCTGGTCTTGGTTGGTCTTGATTGGTCTTGACTACACCTCTGGTCTTGGTTGGTCTTTGTTTGACTTGACTACACCTCTGGTCTTGACTACACCTCTGGTCTTGGTTGGTCTTGACTACACCTCTAGTCTTGGTTGGTCTTGATTGGTCTTGACTACACCTCTGGTCTTGGTTGGTCTTGACTACACCTCTGGTCTTGGTTGGTCTTGACTACACTTCTGGTCTTGGTTGGTCTTGATTGGTCTTGACTACACCTCTGGTCTTGGTTGGTCTTGGTTGGTCTTGACTACACCTCTGGTCTTGGTTGGTCTTGATTGGTCTTGACTACACCTCTAGTCTTGGTAGGTCTTGATTGGTCTTGACTACACTTCTGGTCTTGGTTGGTCTTGATTGGTCTTGACTACACCTCTGGTCTTGGTTGGCCTTGACTACACCTCTAGTCTTGGTTGGTCTTGACTACACCTCTGGTCTTGGTTGGTCTTGACTACACCTCTAGTCTTGGTTGGTCCTGATTGGTCTTGACTACACCTCTGGTCTTGGTTTGTCTTGACTACACTTCTGGTCTTGGTTGGTCTTGATTGGTCTTGACTACACCTCTGGTCTTGGTTGGTCTTGATTGGTCTTGACTACAGCTCTGGTTTTGGTTGGTCTTGATTGGTCTTGACTACACCTCTGGTCTTGGTTGGCCTTGACTACACCTCTGGTCTTGATTGGTCTTGACTACACCTCTGGTCTTGATTGAGGTGTACACCTCTAGTCTTGGTTGGTCTTGATTGGTCTTGACTACACCTCTGGTCTTGGTTGGTCTTGACTACACCTCTGGTCTTGATTGGTCTTGACTACACCTCTGGTCTTGATTGGTCTTGACTACACCTCTGGTCTTGGTTGGTCTTGATTGGTCTTGACTACACCTCTGGTCTTGGTTGGTCTTGATTGGTCTTGACTACACCTCTGGTCTTGGTTGGTCTTGATTGGTCTTGACTACACCTCTGGTCTTAGTTGGTCTTGACTACACCTCTGGTCTTGACTACATCTCTAGTCTTGGTTGGTCTTGATTGGTCTTGACTACACCTCTAGTCTTGGTTGGTCTTGATTGGTCTTGACTACACCTCTGGTCTTGGTTGGACTTAGTCTTAGTTTTGGTCTTGGGGGTTCTGGTCTTGATTGATCTTGGAGGTCTGGTCTTGATTAATCTTGGTCTTGGTTTTGGAGGTCTGGTCTTGACTACAAATCTGGTCTTGAGAGTTCTGGTCTTGACTTCACCTCTGGTCTTGATTAATCTTGGTTTTGGAGGTCTGGTCTTGACTACACATCTGGTCTTGATTGATCTTGGTTTTGGAGGTCTGGTCTTGACTACACATCTGGTCTTGATTGATCTTGGTTTTGGAGGTCTGGTCTTGACTACACATCTGGTCTTGATTGATCTTGGTTTTGGAAGTCACATCTGAGATGAACTCTTCAAGAATTAGATCAGGCCAACATGCAAAAAAAATGAGGCTCAGTTAAAGAAATGAAAATGAGACGGATCCAGAACTTAAAAGCTATTTAACGACAATGCATTACACGCTAGCTAGAACCGTAAGGATACTCATGCATAAATCAAGTCTACGGCATTGAATGATGTCTGTAATGCTACATTTCCACACAGAACGAGAAAAGAATGGGAAGAAAATGGATGTTGACTACACCTCTAGTCTTGGTTGGTCTTGATTGGTCTTGACTACACCTCTGGTCTTGGTTGGTCTTGACTACACCTCTGGTCTTGATTGGTCTTGACTACACCTCTGGTCTTGATTGGTCTTGACTACACCTCTGGTCTTGGTTGGTCTTGATTGGTCTTGACTACACCTCTGGTCTTGGTTGGTCTTGATTGGTCTTGACTACACCTCTGGTCTTGGTTGGTCTTGATTGGTCTTGACTACACCTCTGGTCTTAGTTGGTCTTGACTACACCTCTGGTCTTGACTACATCTCTAGTCTTGGTTGGTCTTGATTGGTCTTGACTACACCTCTAGTCTTGGTTGGTCTTGATTGGTCTTGACTACACCTCTGGTCTTGGTTGGACTTAGTCTTAGTTTTGGTCTTGGGGGTTCTGGTCTTGATTGATCTTGGAGGTCTGGTCTTGATTAATCTTGGTCTTGGTTTTGGAGGTCTGGTCTTGACTACAAATCTGGTCTTGAGAGTTCTGGTCTTGACTTCACCTCTGGTCTTGATTAATCTTGGTTTTGGAGGTCTGGTCTTGACTACACATCTGGTCTTGATTGATCTTGGTTTTGGAGGTCTGGTCTTGACTACACATCTGGTCTTGATTGATCTTGGTTTTGGAGGTCTGGTCTTGACTACACATCTGGTCTTGATTGATCTTGGTTTTGGAAGTCTGGTCTTGACTACACATCTGGTCTTGATTGATCTTGGAGGTCTGGTCTAGACCATACCTCTGGTTTTGCTGTGTAGATCTTGAATTGTCTTGGTCTGGGCCTTGAGGTGCGTTTACTCCTTATCGTAATTACGAGATTCCGGCTTGTAAAAAGTGTTAACGTTCTCGTAGAACTCGTAATTACAACTTGTAAACTGCTCTCTGCACTCTGACTTGTACTACTTGACTGTTTGAGTTTGATTTTATTTCAAGTTCATTGTTCTTAATAGAAGAAAGTTAAATGAATTCTATAAGCTGAACTTACACAGGATGAGTTCCCAGCGTGCCTTCCATAAGGAGAATAAATGCTAAAATGAAGAGTTATTTAATGAGTTTTTACACAAAAATAGTGTAGGGAGAGATGCGTTTTAATCTTCTGTTATGTTGGGATTTATGTACCGGTAAAACAGTTTAGTGTAAAATTACAGTAAATTCCCGGTTTATTGGTGTTACCAAATTTTTGTTACTACAAAGAGACACTTACTGTAGCAAGGGGGAAATCAGGATTACTTTAGTAAAGACAAATGGCACAGTTTTTAACATGAATGAATCAATGTCATTTATTGAAGAGCAAAGAGCACAACACTACCATCTGATGATAGTGACCAAAAAAAAACAAGAAACTCAAACCAAAATAAACCTGTGAGAATGACGCGGACAGATACACCAACGCCTTGAGCAATGGTCAAATGTAATGCGGTAAAAGACAGGAAAATCTGTGTACAAACACACAAACATAATGTGCGGGAAGAAAAAAACGATGTTTCACTTTGCTGAGCAACAACTTTCAACACTGCCAGAAAAAATCATGTGATGCAGAAACAGTCGACAATGACAACACTGAGTTTGTAGTTTAAGTAGCATTGTTTTTTTTTTTCAATCTTTTTTTTTATTCAAACACAGATATTAATAGGCTATTGCACAGATGAGAGGCTCAATACTATTTGGTAAATCCCACCTGATTGTAGGAAAGTTTATACACGGAGTTGATGGAAGCGTTCGAACAATCCATCGCCTGCTCAGATCCAGACGTGAGAACGACTCAAACACATGCAAAACAGCCGAAGAAGCTTCTTCTCAGGTGTTTAATGAACGGTTCTTGATTTCCCAACATATGTTCCTGTGAGATGTGTGCTGGTGTTTGCAGTGTGAAAGTATAGCTTTAAATTCAGATGTTAAGCTTAGGCTAAAATTTGCACACGTTAATGTTTTGAAAATATAATTTCTACTATTTTAAAAATTGATTCTTCCATTTGTTGAATGAAAATGTGTTTTTTTTAAACCCAATTACGTTCTCGTTCTATGTACCTGTGTTTGTTGTGTGTGTAAGGAAATTAACTGAAAACTCAAATACACTATAAAACGGTTGCGTAAATAGAGCGCCATACACTCGAGCTCCGAATGTAAAAACTTAATTCATTTTCTCCATAGGGACACTGATTTTTAATAATAACTTATAAACCTTTAAAGACACCTCTACTTTGAGCTACGAGGTTATTAACTGATGGTATTTGCTTCTGTGGAAGCCGTTAAAACACATTATTTCAACTTATTCTCAAAATAATTTAGTTTAACAGCGGAATTCGTGGTGAATAACTACACAATAATGCTGTAAAGAAAATTCCACCAATCAGAGTCGAAAGATCTTGTTAGCTCCGCCCACTCACATCAAGCACTGTGAATGATGTAGTGCCTACTTTCAAAATACTTGAATATATATGCATATATTTTATTTATTCGATTATGCTGTTCGCAATGCTTCATGGGATTGTAGTTCTTTCCCTCACTAAAGCTGTTAAGTTCACAGTCTTGTATTTTTGTTTGATTTTCAAATGCTTTTTTGCTTAAAACCAAAGTAATGTGACTCTCCTCGTTGCTGGTTGGTTTGGTTCACGGTTTATAACGCTTTAACAAAGACTTTTTTAAAAAATCCCTATGGGAGAAATGAATGGAGAAAATACTTCCGGAACCAACGGCATTGAAAAATCAACTCTATAAACTTCTGTTGATTCGTCAATGATTATTTAAATGGAAATCTTTGGACATTTCATTGTTTCGAGTTGTGAAACAATGCAAACATTTGTATCTACATCATGAGACAGGTTTTATTGTTGTGACTGACCAAACAAATGGTTTCGGGAATAAAATCACTTGTTCTCTTTATTTATGGTCAAACATTTTGTGGAAGAACATGTACTTTGAATGCTTCAAAGACGTTGATCATGAATGCAAAACTAAAATTTGATCAATTTTCTCTTGTGATTCCAACAACAAATCCATTTTTTTACATGAATATAATGATTTAATAAACCAACAATGAACAAAATGTCAAAAGATGAAACTGAAAAAGAAAAGAATCCATTTTCAAAGCAGATCTTTGGAATACAGTCCATAATATCCTGCAGTCGGTTCAAGCGTTTCATCCAGTTAAACGCAATCTTTGGACTTTCCTTCAGTTGAAAACACAAGACGTCAAATCTCACTTTAACTCCTGCAAGGTCTGTGTGGACTTTCGTTCTCAAAAGAATGAAGGGTTTTTACTTTAGTAGTAGATTGTCTGGTACATTTCATCCTGTTTTTAAGGATGTTTAGCTGTTGTATTTTTGGACAGGATTGGTATAGTAGACACATCTAGAGCAGAATGATTAAGTACAGACCGTTAAACCGTCTAAACAAGTTCTTATCTGTCAAAATTAAAGTCCAAAAACACACATACAGCTGATCGGTTTCTTTTTCTGAGATAATGGAAGATTAACAGTCGAAACACTTGATCAGAAAGATTCGTTCAAATGGAAAGTGATCTTGGGTGAATCTGATTCACGGTGCGACCGAAAACCGAACTGATCAAGTGCACAACGTTTCTATACACATCTGAGATGAACTCTTCAAGAATTAGATCAGGCCAACATGCAAAAAAAATGAGGCTCAGTTAAAGAAATGAAAATGAGACGGATCCAGAACTTAAAAGCTATTTAACGACAATGCATTACACGCTAGCTAGAACCGTAAGGATACTCATGCATAAATCAAGTCTACGGCATTGAATGATGTCTGTAATGCTACATTTCCACACAGAACGAGAAAAGAATGGGAAGAAAAATGAAAGAATGTTGAAAATGAAATGTAAGCGAACTGTACAACAGAAGCGATGCGGACGTATGAAAACTGTAAACTTGAGGCTCATTCTAGCAACCAACCTTTCCCAATCCAAAAATAATATCCTTGTTGAGAATATGAGCCACCCTTCACAAAAATAAGAATAAAAATCAGAATTTCGTAAAACTTGCACCACGAACAAAATTGCGAAAGTTGTCACATTAACAAGAGAGAAAAAGACAAGCATTGTGTTTTTGGTTAAGCGAACCTCAGCTATTACAAAAATCACAACTTAAGATGTATAAAGCTTTTTTTCTTGGTTTGTCTTAAGTCACAGTTACTAAAAAATAAGAGTAAGTGAATAATTTAATACATACGCTATAATAACAATACCCTAACACTATCTTCTATGAGGTATATCCGAGAAAAATTTGGTAAGAAAAGCACGGTCTGCGCCCTCGACATGCTCAAAGGTTTTTCTTTTCTTTTTTTTTTTTAAAGCTTTGCAACCATTCAAAGGAGAGGAAAGAGAAGAGAGAAGAGAAGTCTAGAAAGCCTTTGGTATAGAGTTATTCTTTGTTCTTTGCAGGATTGCATTGCAAAGCACCATAACACCCGCGTTCGCCGGGTTTTTCCTGTCGCTAAGGTACTAACAGAAGAAGAAACAGAGAGGTCGAAACTTCGCTTTGGTTCAAGCAAGGCACTCATCCAACAATATCTCATACTTTACAACAAAAGCGCTCTCTACGTCTATTTCACGGGTTTCTTTTTGAAAACAATATGACTTTGGAGATAATCTGCTTTGGTTTAATCAATGCACACTGCAAAAAAATAATTTCTAACACTTTATTTTACAAAGTTACTTGTAATTAGTTCCATCGAAATAAAGTGTAATCTAATTATGTTCTTCCTCAATTGTCTTGTTTTCCAGTACAAATACCTAAACACTCTTAAATCAAGATTTACTGGAGAAGTAAAATGACTGAATATATTAAGTGTTGTTTTCTGAATTAAGTGAGTTTGTGCTTAAAACAAGAACAAATATCTGCCAATTTAACATTCAAACGAAAACTATTTAAAAACTATTTTTATGCGAAAACTTTAGGAGCCCCTAAACTTTGCGTTCGCTCGCAAAACCTTTATTGTTTGTAAAGCGAATGCAAAGTTTCTCAGGGGAACGCAAAATCATTGAAATATAATCCTTCCTACCATCTCTTTTTTTTTATCACCATGCTCCGTATTACCTCGTCATTTTGCTTGCAAGTAAATGCATCTTGATTTTATGCTGCCTTCACATGCTATCGGAGTTATGGTAAAATACGAGTTTCCTAGTTAAAAATTGGACATAAACGCCCTCTCAAGTCGTATTTACCAATGGGAAGCACAGATTATTTTGATACCCAAGTTGGGCATGCCATAAACATGGCGGAGGGGAGGGCGACTGTAGCTGTGACTGATATTCTTTATTAGGTTCTTCTACGTCAGCTACATCGCCTTGTCTAGTCGTTAAAGTAGTGCATATTTCCAATAATTTGAAGTGCATTGTTTTACACACAGTGAAAATAGCCTGTATTTTAAAGAAATTCAAGAATCTTCAGCAAGCTATCTAGATAGCATGGTGAATGTTTTGATATCGATGAATGTGACGCTAAATATCATTTTGGCTTTAATACGATTTTCCTAAAAATAGGCAAGAATAAACCTGGCGTCCTTCATAATCCGCGTTCTTTCCGACAACAAAGCACTTGAACTCGACAAGCTTGTAATCACGACTTCAGAAGTGGGAAGTAGGATATTTTCGATAGCATGTGAAATGCGGCATAAGAATGTGTAATGCGCGTGAGTTATATATAGCCTAGCCTATGCTAGTTACAGTTCTTACCCAGTGCGGTTTTGTGGGTTTTTTGTTCTGTCGATCGGTTTATCACCGCTGTATGGAGGACACACGCCAACAAGGCGCTCTGGTGATCTCAACACTTGTCTAATTTAACACTTGGCGTGGCGGTTATTAAATAGCTAGTGCGTCTCGTCTCCCTGCCGCGCAAACTTGTTCTCGTGATATTATCCACCAAATCTTATTTAAAGGCGTAGAATATTATTTATAATAACCTTAAATTTCACTCCCTACAAAAAAATTTGTTTTAGATATTCGTACTGGAAAGCAAGACAAAACACAGAGGGAAGGATTAGATTTCATCCACATCATAAATACAGAATTACTGCTAAGAATATTGATCTAATGACGATCAATAGGCTACGTGACACGCTCGTGTCCCTGTTAACAGATTCTATTCTATTTTTTCCACAAGTAAACGTGTTACTTATTCCAACAGGACGGAATGATGTACGACCTACAGATGAACGGATCAATACGATCCCATCTGTGTTTTTAGCTGCCGACGACAGCCGTGTTTTCCTAAAAACCGAGTCCCTTCGGTCTGGTATATGCTGATATTTAGTCTTTGGTTTTGGAGTTTTTCGTGCACAGAAACACCAACGTGTTTTTAACAGAATGAATTTAGATCTTTAAGAAAGTTTATTTTAAATGACTTAAACCTAAAATAGTCAGATGTGGGAACATGGGAAGGTTTGCCAAACTGGTTTCATCAACAACTTTGACTAATTGATGTGGGCCTATTTTACTTGCTTGGATGTGAATGTCTATTGGTATTGTCTATACTACAAAAAAAAAAAAAAAATTCCTGTGTTTTTGTCTTGTTTTTTTAGCACAAATATATAAACATTCTTAAATCAAGATACATTTACTGCGTCAGAAAGATAAACTTAATTCAAAGGGAAAACTTGATTATCTTAATGGAGATTATTGGCAGATACTTCTTGTTTTAAGCAAACTCGCTTCGTTTTAATACATTTTTCATAAAGCAAGACTATTTTGCCTATGTTGATTTATGAATTTGATATTTGTATTAGAAAACAAGACAAAAATACTGAAAAAGAAAGTGCAAGTTTCTAAGTCTGAAATTCTGAAAAGCAGGTATACACTGTAAAAATGCTTTTTTCTTCTTCAACGTTGAAAATAAAATATTGTTTGAGTAGGCTATTTTTTGCAAGAAAATATAATTTCACTCTTTCAACTTTTTTAATTCAATGTGTTGTCGTTTATTTGTAAAAGTTTACTATCCATTTCTGAGTGAAATTTTTTACGTCTTATTTTTCAGTGTTTTTGGAAATAAATGCAATGAAGCATTGAAAATACTGCACTGAGAGATGCTTTGACTTAACCCATCAAAACTTTGAATATCTGAACATTTCCATCAGTTTCAATATTATGTCCCATGTGGTTTGCGTTTGATTGTTAATGTTTCTGTGCCAGACAGACAGATCTTTCTCAGTGGTTTGGTTTTTGCATCAAGGTCTTTGACGGGCGATCAGAACCGCACAGCGCTCAAAAACTACAGCTCGACGTCGAGTCCCATCCGCTCCATTGCACTTATTTTTCTGAGGAGAGGAGGAACTCACGTCTGAATAAAGAGGAAGAAGAGAGAAAAGAGTGGAACGAGTTATCAAAATATCCCAAGCATGGCGTCAAGCGCAGACCGTCCTCGAGAAAAAAGAAATCTTTGGTATCTTTGGTTTCATCAACACGATTAAAATTACAAATGGAAAATTCAGTGAGGTAGCCTCTGTGGTTCTCACTATAGAGATAGAAAGACTTTTATACACACACACAAGTCAGTCTTGGAAGCAGCTTTTTCTAGTTTTTAAGGGATTCCTCTATGTCCTTCTACGAGTGAAGCAATGAATAAACGGCCTCTCAGCGTCCGTGGGTTTTATCTTTGGTGATTCCTGCGTTGATCTCCGTTAACGTGTGGCCCCGTATACGATCTCGAAAACATCAGGCTTGAAATTCGGTGCTTGTCCTTCGACAAAACGCGTAATATCGATCGCGAAGACAGATTGTTTTCATTCGAAAGAAAATCAACTAAACGATTTACATAAAATCTTGACATACATACAAACATGTGAGAATTGCAACTAAAACCTGATCGCTAACACGTTTCCAGAATTTCTAAGAAAAATTAAATACACCCTTTGTCTTGCTTTTTAAAGTAAAGCTAACTAATAAATTAACAGAGCATCTTTGATGCACTAATAGTCATCCAAACAATTACGTCTAATTAAATAACATTAAATAATCAAGAAACAAATAATAATAATAACAACCTTCTAGCACATTTAGTCATAAATAAATAAGTCTGATGGTGTCCAACATGCAAAAGAAGTAAATGTAAACTTTGGCAAGCTAATCAGGAAAAAGGGGGAGGGTTTTTTTGGCAACTTAAATTAAGTTCAATCATAGCAAATATAAATTACATAAATAAATCACATATTGCAAAACCTGGGTAAGACATTGTACAGAGGCATTGGCGCAATTTAAGTACTAAGACAAGCAAAGAAAAGCTCATGTATCTAAAGACCTGACTGTCGTGAAGAGCAGATGAATTCCCCGTTGGAGAATCTTTGGACTAGAAGCTTTTAAAGAGAGAAACCTAAAGGATAAAGCTATTCGACCTACAGTCTGCAGTTTCCTCTCTACAGAATTAAGTGAGCGTTTTTTTGGCAGATTATTGGCTTTTTAGTTGGAATATAATGTATTCTGTACCAGCTGCATTGGTGCCTTGCAATAACGCTACCGGCTCTCTCTCTCAAACATGGGAAACGTGGGATTCGGCGCCCGGGAGCGACGTGCATATGTGATCAACGATGGCTGGAAGAGTGCAACTCTTTGGTATACTGATCCATTGGGATATGAAAACAAAACTACGTGGGATTGCATGTGCTTAAAGGTGTTTATCTTTGGTATGCCCATCAGGCTTGAGTTACACCTTTAGTTTTAGCTGTGAGACGGATGCGACTATACGGGGGAGGGGGGGGGGGAGCAGAGCCGAACCCCGAGACGTCCCATGTTTGGAAAGAGGCAACATCGCACCGATGCATTGTGGGAATGGAATTGCGGCGGGAGTAACTCTGAATCTTTGGTATTGTAGCTGATGAGGTTCTTGTTGTTCTTTCCATTTTGGGTTGAAAAAACTGCATAGGCACACATTAAAGACAATCTTCAACTTCGTTTGAGAGACGCATCATTCGGGAGCCGCCGATGCCGTGGGAAAAGCTCCGTCGCTTTAAAACCCTTCCGATCCCATTCTGCTTCCTTATTTTCCAATGTCTCCACCGACCCGAACACAACAAAAGACGCCGGCTCGGCATTCCCCGCTTTGTCGTCTTTGTTTGTTTGTTCGTTGCAGTTTTTTTTTGTTTTTTTTGGTTGTTTTTTTTCCTTCTTTGTTGTCCTTTGTTTGCAGAACAGTTAGGTGCAGAAAAAGTTTCTTTGGTGTCGATTTGTCAATAAATAGAAAAAGTCTTTAATGTCCGTTTTGAGCGATCCGAAGAGGCCCTCAAGCGTAACCCGGGAGAGAACTGCTTACCGGCTCTCGGCTCAATAATAAATGAGCACGAGTGATGGGACTTGAGATGAGTGTATGAAAGAGCGCAGTAAAGTGGTCTTGTATTGGAAAGTAGCTAAAACTACGAGAGAAAGAACCGTTGGGAAAGCTAAACTGGTAGGCGTTGGTGTGGAGATTGTCCTCTTAAACTCTTGTAAAGGCCCTGATCACCAATGCCAGTTTGGTTTCTTAGCATAATACAGTCAAAGTCGTGACAACGTGATGCGTGTGTGTGTGTGTGTGTGTTTGAGAAACAGAAGCTCATTCTTCGGCGGTATCATCCTGAGTTATTTTTAAACCAAAGAAGAACAATCGGTGTGTGTGGTCCAGCCCCTGTTCTATTGCAAATCGAATGTGCTTCAGGATTGTGCTCACAAACCCGGCCGGCCAATAACGGTGTGAGAGATGTTTGTTCGTGTGTGTTGTGCTTTGTGCTTCTGACGGGTGTTTTTCTAGTTCAGTGTGTTGGAAAAAAAACCGGCAACCCAATGCCAACTTAAACCTGTGCTGCTATCATGGGTGAATCTCACATACCTGCCATATTTCTCTCCAAAATGCAGTAATATTTTGTTTAATGAGAATTAATTCCCATAATGCAGAAATAAAAAATCCAATTATCATTACTAGAATAAAAATAACTATTACAGTAATGATAATCTAATACTTTTGAAATGTATGGGAGTTTATAATCATAATTATTATTATAATTTAATTTAATTGATGATGCAAAAAAAAAAACTCAGCATTTTTGTCTTGTTTCCAGTACAAATATCTAAACCTTATTATATGATATTAAGAAAATAAGAAATAATATGTATATATTAATATAATATATTTGTATATTTTATCATTATATATAATATAATAATAATAGTAATATATTTAATTATAATTATATTTGAAATCATTTTCTCTTTTAATTTTTTTTCTGACCCCATTGGCAGAAATTTAGTCTTGATTTAATATTGTTTAAAAATTTGTACTGGAAAAAAAAAATTTGCGTTGAATTTCATAAAATGTGATCTGGACGTGTGTTTATGAGATTTACCCTTGTAGTTTAAAACATCTCGACACACACACACACACACACACACACACACACACACACACACACTAGAGTGAATGATGTGAAATGCAAACCCTTTGTCTTCTCTTCAGTTCTAAGCCAAATGGAAAGTTAAAAATGTTTTTGATTTGCTTTAATTTTTCATTCCTGACGAATGATTCTTGCTTCGAACCGGTGAAGAGAAAGCAATATTTAATTTCCTGACGTTTGGCTCTTTGGATTGGTGTGTGTCCGACCGTAAGCATTGAGCCGGTGAGCAGTTTCTCTCCCCTCGTTGCCCTTCAGAACGATTCTCTCCTCTTAAAAAGTTTGCACCCTCCCCGGTGCACGGGACCCTCATCCCGATCCCACCCCACCCCCCCTCCCCCCGGGATCACGCTTTGGTACAAGTGCTGGAGGTGGACGACGTGTTGCCCGGACTTCCCTCGTCCAGCCATTTGTCCAGGCTGCGTCTGCGGGCGTTCATGAAGAAGTTGCTTACAGTGTTCAGTTCCAGTCCCAGCTGCTGCGAGATGGTCAGCTGCATTTCTTTGGACGGGCGCTTGTTCTCTTTAAAGATGGCCAGAAGTGTTCTTCGCTGCAGGTCTGTGAAAACCAGCCGCGATTTCTTTGGTGTATTGCTCCTGTCTTTGCTCGGGTCCTGCTCTTTTCTTTTGCACGCTTCGGGGGTTTCGTTTGTTAGAAAGGAGACACAAGAGAAAGAGAATAAACACGTTAGAATCAAATCACACGCATATATGATGTTTTATATTTATGCATTTGGGGGGAAAAAACTTGCATTCTGTTACTCTGAAATGAGGATCAGCCCAGAGGTTTATTGCACCACTTACAATTAGATTACAATTACATAAACACAATATAGCTGCATGCAGCAAATAAGGGGCCAGAGGGGAAACGAGGAGCTACAAATCAAGGCAGCGAGCATCAGATCACCTGCAACAATGAGACATTAAGAGACAGGTTTAAGTTGAAAGCCCATAAATACAATCACTTGTAATCCCAGACAATACGGTACACGTGGAATCAACGTTGTTGCTGTCTAGGATGTGACATAATTGTTAGTTACTTTTGACCAATAGGTGGCGCTGACACCAAATTGATGTGGTGTGGTCAGGGTTGGATGACAACTCCATGCATAAAGTTTGGTGTCAACATATCAAATATAGACTCCGATGCATTTTGGCAGTATATCATGAAATTAGTTGATGTGCCGCGGTATACGAAAATTTTCACGAAATTCGTAACTTTTCGCTGGCATGGTCTGAAGATGAGCAGGCTTGAATTTGGTGAGATTCAGTCAAAGACTCTAAGAAGAGTTTGAAAAAGAGTTTTAAAGAAAATAAAAAGGCGGAGAGGAAGTTTGTCTGACTATGGGAAAATTGGCGGGAATCTATAAATAACAGTTTTATTACAATAGGCAAAAATTATCAAAAGCTATTAGCATTTTTTTTCATATTTTTTTTACCACAAGGTGGCACTGCTCGGAAACTTTTTTGAGTGCCTCCAGTGCATGGTGCTAATGACACATACCGGGTTTCGTAACAATACGCCAATGTATTCGTAAAACATAACGTTTTACGATAAAATAAAACATTTCCAATATGGGGAAATTGGGTATCGTTTGACTCGGCATGCTGCACCGAATCTAAAGAGACCATTCTTGTGATTTTTGGACAAACTCTTCAGAAGTAATGAGCAAAAATATATCGTGACCACTAGGTGGCACTGTGCATGTAAATCCTACACTAAAGTAAATCCTACACTAAAAAAAATGGGTTTCAATCAGAAATTGCTTGTAAATTTAATACTAACTACTAAGAAGTAGCAAGTAACAAATTGAATTAAACGTGAAATTTTGAAGTAGAAAAATTTTGTAGTTTTTCATCTAAAATTTCTATTAATAGTCTTAGTTAACAATTACAGCACTGCAATTAGAACAAACCTTCTCTGTGTTTTCATGGATACTTATTTCGAACCAGGACATCTGAACTGCTCTGGGATCAGTGGTGCCTCACAGGAAAGCTTTAGATTATTTGAAGTGAGGTGAGATTCCCTCCAGATAATTACTTCTGTGACCACCACGATTCCCAGAGTAATTCACTCGCGCTCGTGTGGAGTTTCTCAGTTTATTTTTAGGGTCTTTTATCATGATTGAGTCCAGAGACCAAAAACACATGATCACCTGATAATTAGAGCGAGAACTTGATATATGTGCGCTATTATACTGTTTTGATCAGACTGCTAAAAGTCCAGATGCTAAACTGAATTAAAATGCAAAACAAATTATCTTAAATATGAGTGACTTCTGAGATGAAAACTCACAGAATTAAATATGCAATGAGGCCATTTGACAACAATTTGCATATAGGCTACTGCAAAATAGTGCTTAGCATTTTTGTCTTGTTTACCATTAAAAATATCAAAAAATTCTTAGATTACACACATTTACTTGAGAAGAAAAATGACTTAAGTCTTGTTTTCTGAAGAAATTAAGTGAGTTTGTGCTTAAAGTCGCTATATGTATACTTTAGAAACCCTTGTTATTAGCGCCACAGGTGGCCGTTAAGTGAATTGCAGCAGCACTCAAATGTGACGCACACGCACGAGACTGAACGTGATTCAATGCTCTGATATACTCACAGGAAAGTTTTTTTTTTTCGTTCTTTGTTTAGAAGTAAAAAGAAGTTGGAAATGCATTTGCAGTGATATACTATTAACGAACATCCTGATGCTGAGAGCGACCTTTAGATGAACATGTGCTGTGCACTTTCCTCTCAATAACACAATCAACACAACAAACATGACAGCAGTGTGCAACAGCAGTTCAGGATGTGCACGAGCTCTGCAACTCACCGGCATCATGTCGACAGATGAGGTAATTCAAATTACACTGTTATGATATCTAAAGTAGGCTATTTTTGAGACTTATAGATCTTCTGACTACATGTGAGACTATAGTTTGAATCGATCCCCTTTCTTTGCATGCCACATTGACTTTACAGCACAGAATAGCTCTTTCTGCATTTCCCTCCGTCACGTGTCTCACAGAACGGAACAGACAGAGGCGCTTAACCGTCACATCCTTTAGATTTTCCCGGGAAAAACGTCCCGACTCCTTCACATAAAAACAGCCTACAGGCTTTCACAGGCAACCTAGGAAGTCGGGGAAGGTCTCGTTTTTTAAGTTTCGCTACAAGCTGTTCACACATCGGCAACACAAAAGTGATTAATGCATGAAAAATTCCAACATATAGCTCCTTTAAAACAAGAACAAATATTTGTGAATGGCGTCAGAAAAATAAACATAATTCAAAGGGTAAACAAAATAACATTTCTGTCCCCATTGGCAGATATTTGTTCTTGTTTTAAGCAATTTTGATACATTTATCATGAAGAAAGACTTAATATATTCTGTCATTTTGCTTCTCCAGTGAATGTATCTTGATTTAAGAATGTTTAGATATTTGTGCTGGAAAACAAGACAAAAATACTGAGGAAGAAAATCATTTTTTGCTCTGTAAGTAAAATCAATTATCATTGCATACTGCTCCACATGCTATTTATAAAAATAGTAGGCAGTAAATAGTGCTCAGTGAATGTGCATTAAACAGCAGGAGGCTATTTCATTCTAGACAGTCTCAATATATATACACAAACCGTCTAGCAATTAAAACATGACTTATGCGTAGCATAACTTTTTGCAAAGCACTTCATATATATATATAACTAGAGAAGTGTTCTTCAGTCAGTCAATTTAAAGCAGCTTTGCTTATATCTGCAGGACTGAGTTTCCCGTGGCCTCGGGCATAATTTCTAATTAATGTATATGAAAGTGTTTCAGCAGTTTTAATGATTGTGGGTTTTGCTGACTCGTGTTTGAGTTTGTTGTGCTGATCTCAGTAAACGCAGCTAAAGCTAAAGTACAGATTTAATGCAAAGCACACCATTGAAAAAACTGCAAATATCAATTCATAATATCAGACTGTCCAACTCATAACCGGTTTAGTTTAACACACAGCCGTGTCTATAAATCACTCTCCGTAAACTGATACAGAACGAATGCATTGATCTCACAGCCCAACACACGTCTTCATCTGTGCAGGAACACATTCTCTAATGAACATTATAAACAAGGTTCACACAGATGTGGAAATATCAGGAAATTACAAACTCAAACACTCCCGTTTCTACACACCAGCGCTATTTCAGTTTATATTTGAGTTTTATTCAGATTTTGAATTAGCTTTTGCTTTTACTATTTTCACTTTAATTAATGTTAAATAGTTATTTTTTTGTAATTTTGTTATGTGCTTTAGTCATTTTATTACTTTTTAAAAAATATTGCTATTTAGATTTCATATATTTTTATTGAGTGTGCGAGAGTGTGTGTGTGTGTGTGAGAGAGAGAGAGAGAGAGAGAGAGAGAGAGAGAGAGAATGTGTGTGTGTGTAGGAGAGAGAGAATATCTGTCTCTCTGTGTGTGTGTGTGTGTGTAGGAGAGAGAGAGTGTGTGTGTGTGTGTGCGTGTGTGTGTGTGAGAGAGAGAGAGAATATGTGTGTGTGTGTAGGAGAGAGAGAATGTCTGTCTCTCTGTGTGTGTTTGTGTGTGTGTGTGTGTGTAGGAGAGAGAGAGAGTGTGTGTGTGTGTGTGTGTGTGGGGTGGGGGTGGGGGGATGGGGGTGGGGTGAGTGTGTCAAGATTTGATTTGATTACTTCTCCGAATTAAGTATGCACAACCGAGTCTGGGCCAGATCAATAGAAATCAGGTTAAGAGCTCAATTGAGTACAAAACTATTATGTAAGAGGAAACTACGGTGTAAATAAAGGCGACACACACACCAGTGTGGTTTTACACAGTGTGTGTGTGTGTGTGTGTGTTTCCACTTCTGCTGCATTCACACCCTCATTATGAGACTCTTTCTCTTTCACACACACACACACACACACACACACACACACACACACACACACACACACACACACACACACACACACAGCGCAGCAGACCCATTTGTCATAAAATTAAGGCGGCAACAAGCCAAGCGTAGAGAGAGAAAGCGCAGGTCTTGCACTCAGAGTAAGTTGCTGAGCGCTGCAGACAGACGTCCGAGAGACTCGTGTGTGTAAAATCTCCACACACACACACACCCCGTCAGCCCCTATCATAGCGTGCTTAAACTAAATATTTGATAAAGACAAATGCACAGCAATATTTCCACACTTTGCATGTATAATTGATGCAGTAACAATGGCAGCAGAAGCTCAGAAGTGAGTGTTTAGGGATCTGAAGCTCACACACACATTCAGTGCTGTATCCTGGAGAACAATTAACCCGTTCATCTCCAGATTATCTTAATCTCAATCATTTGCACAAGATAATGTGACTAAATTCCAATGCAGTTGCTCTATATTTCATTATAAAACAAGACATGCAAGAATAAACATGCATTATTCTGTAAATCCTGCATGTGCGTTTCATTATACAGTTAGTTTCATGTAAAGATGTTTAAACACAGAAAACATGCAAAGATAAACATGTGTTAAAATTGGCCAGGTGCATTTCTGTATAAACTAGAAATGGCAAAAATCTCGTCCTAAGATTGTCTCAACTCACATTTTCTTTATGCAAGAATACAGTGAGACTGATATATCAACACCACAAATTATCTGTAGATGGTTTGTGATATAAACACACTCCTCTCTGTTCTACAGTGTGTTGTGTTGTGTTGGAGTGTGTGTTCAGCAGTAGGTGGCGCTGTTCACCCATCAGACTCCAGCAGAAACATGATCAGTGAACGCCATTCCACTCCAGTCCTCCATTACTGAAGCTGTGTATGGAAACATGCAAACATGCACAACATCTACATCCGTGACGGTCATTATAATGCATATCGCAGGTTCTCTCCAAATATCCCACAATTTACTTAGAGCTGATGTGTTTTGATCATACTTCGAGATATAGAAGGAAAATAATTATTAAATCTTACTCAAAGAGTGTGAGTGTGAGTATACTGTAAAAAATATAACACACACACACACACATATATGTATTTATATATATATATATATATTAGGAATATAACTATCAAACTATTTTGTTCATCTATATTATTATATAACAATTGATTTAATATATATTGAATTCTAAATATATACATATTAAATATTAATATTTAAAAATAATATAATAAAAATAATATAATAGTAAAATTATATTAGAAATATAACTATCAAAATTTGAATAGTATATATATATATTAGGGCTGTCAGAAGATTAATCGTGATTAATCACATCCAAAATAAAAGTTTGTGTTTGCATAATATATGTGTGTGTGCTGTGTATAATTAGTATGTATAAATACACACACATTCATGTATATCTTAGAAATATTTGCATTTATATACTGTATATTTATATAATTTATATTATATATAAATATTTTATATATAAATATAACCAATTTTTCTTACAAATATACATGACTGTGTGTGTTTTTATATATATAAATAATTATACACAGTACACACACATATATCATGTAAACAAACTTTTATTTTGGATGTGATTAATCACGATTATTTTTTTGACAGCCCTAATATATATATATATATATATATATATATATATATATATATATATATATATATATATATATGCTATATATATATATATATACATAAACATATACATATTATAATATATTAATATTATAATAGATCACACAGACACTGTTCTAAAAAGCAGTCTTAACAGATTAAAACGTTTATTCTCATATCTAAAGAGCAATTTTGTTTTATAATGAAAAATATAGAGCAACTGCATGTAAATTAGTCAGCAAAATCCTTAAGGAATAAGTAGGCTACAGGATTCGAAATGGAATTGAAATTCATAATTTGTAAGAACAAATCCTAAAGGATCCTACTGAGATCAATATCCTATAAGAAGCAAATAAGATCCTGCTGGATAACCCAAAGCCTTTTTCTGCAATAATGAAAAAAAAATCCTATTTTAGGATTAGGATCCTTTTGGATAATGATTCAAGATTATATTAGCAGTTAAATGAGTTTTACTAATTATTATAGGATTTCTATCTCTAATAAGGATTGGTTCCAAAAATTCGCAATCCCACTGCGGTTTAATGTTGAATTCCTCTTTAGACAGGGATTAATATCAGTGTGTGTGTGTGTGTGTGTGTGTGTGTGTAGTGCAGGACTGAGGCAGACTCTGTTCTCTCTAGTAAAATAAAGGATCAATGTTTACTTCCTAAAGCGCGCGCTGTCTTTACGAGCCTCGACGGCTTCTGCTCAGTCTCCGGATAAAAGCTCAGACTGCTCGTGTGGAGCTGTGAATGTGCCCGTCATCATGTGCTATTCTGCTTACTGTGGCCGAAACACACACACACACACACACACACACACACACACACACACACACACACACACACACACACACACACACACACGGTCAGCCGTCAATGGCCGTCCACGCAACAGTGACTCCATCAGGACTGGCTCTCGTGACGCTTTACAGTGCGATCAAAAAAGCAATTATATTATTCAAAGGGATTTACCATTTCCGCGGTGGGAGAGGGGTGTCAACTTTGGGCTTTTCTAAAAGGGGTAGGGTTCAATCAATCCGATCGATCCCTCAGGTTTCCCTGGCCTTTCATCAAACGGGCAAGAGCCGCTCTGGTTTATCTTTCCTCGCTGGCAAATGTAAATCAATGTGAGAGAGGAACCGTCCAGTGGAATTGTCCTAACCGCGCCGCCGTCGCTCGCTCGCCTGTGTTGAGTATCAGTTTACACCCTCAGTAATTAATGAGGAACCCGAAGCCTGTCTTCTCATCACCTCGTGTTTAATCATGCAGTGGAATTTTATTTGTAGTAAAAAAAAATTTTTTTTTTAAATGCACATTTGGAAACTATACTAACACATAAAAAAGAATAAAAAAATCTAATTAAACTGGTAGAATTAAACTGAGTGAACTGAAGAAGAAAAATAATAATACAATGAAAAATGGAATTTGTATTTGTCCTGGAAAAACATCAAGCAAATGCATTGAAATTGTAGTGTTATTGTAGGCTACATAGAATTGCTTATAAAATATGTATCATAATAATAATTTAGAAGTTAAAAAATCAAATACAAATGCCGTTTATCACATATAACATAAGTTTGTTTATATAATATGTATGTACATTATTATATTTATATACTGTATATATATAGGCGTGTGTGTGTATATATATATATATAAACACACACGCACATATATATATACACACTAAAAAATGCTGGGTTGTTTTAACCCAATTTTGGGTCAAATATGGACAAACCCAAACTTAAGATCAAACATGCAATTGAAAAATTTAACCCAATGGCTGGGTTTGTCCATATTTGACCCAAAATTGGGTTAAAACAACCCAGCATTTTTTAGAGTGTATATATATATATATATATATATATATATATATATATATATATATATATATATATATATATATATATATATATAGTATATTATACAGTATATATAAACAAGCTTTTATGTTACATGGAATTAATTGGGATTAATCGATTTGACACCACTATTATATACACACACACACACACACACACACACACACACACACACACACACACACACACACACACACACACACAGGCCTGCTTACATTATACTCTGTATATTGGCTACTGATTTTATTTTTTATTTTTTAGAATAAATACATACATATATTTGTTCCACATTCCTGAAAGATGTTTTAACCTTTAAATGTATTTAAATCAAAGTGCCACATGTGTACATCTTTGTTTCGTGAGACTAATCTTGTACCAGTTTCTCCGCACTTTATTTTCCATCACCTGGAAATACAGCACAACTAAATTAAAGGCACGTTAAAGACATTAGCATTAACCAACAGCGACACGCTGAGAAGAAAAGTCTTTTCAGAGATCAAACTGTTATAAGATTACACTTCTTTACAATGACAAGCATAATTCGCTATAACACGTGTATTAGGAAAGTAAATGGTTGACGAGTCTCCTCATCACACGCTGTAGTTTTACTCTCGGTACATTATGTGCCGTGACTTCACAAAAACAAGCTCTGAATTATACATGCGCTGAAAAAAGCCTGAGATCAGACGCTTTACAGGAACGATCCCCTGCACTGAACCACACACTTATTTACCAGATTCACCAAGCGTCGACTACAGGAATCAAACTAAGATTATTGGAGAAACCTCACGTTTAAAAAGTAAATCCTACACCAATTCAGATTCAACTTACAATTATTGTGACTTTTTATCATTTATATCATGCAATTCTGACTTTATATCTCCCAATTGCATGTTATAAAGTCAGAATTGTGAGATATAAACTCGTAATTGCAAGAAATAAACGTTTTTTTCTCAGAATTGCATGTTTATATCTCGCAATTCTGACTTTATTACACGCAATTGGGAGATAAAAAGTCGCAATTGTCTTTTAAAATGTTTTATTCTCTGGTGGAAAGCTTCCATATATCACTAATAATAAGTCTGCTCTGAAACATTAAAAGCTAAACCACTTGTAATACAATTTACTGATCTTAAAAATAGGTTTCTCACATGTTCATGTTTCTTCAGTGTGTGTGTGTAATGTCACAGTTTAAGTTCCCGATTTATTTTCATTTTCTCAGTGTTTCTGAACTCCTGAAACGCCTCCATTGTAGTCTTGAGTTTCTCCCGGGAACGCAATATTCCTCATTATAATAATTAATACGCAGAATAAAGGGGCGGGGCCTGGTTGAGTTAGTTAATAGTGTGTTAAACTGGTGGTTATGGTAAGGGGCGGGACATTTCCCAAACACACTCGAAGCGCTCGACCAATCACAACACACTGATCCAGCCGACCATTCAGAGCACAGTGTGCTTTTCAGAAGGCGGGGCTTCATAGAGACAGGAAGTAAACAGAGCGTTACTGACAGACTGGGAAGAGAGGAGCCGCAACAATGGAGAATATGAGGAGAATAATCAACATTCAAGCAGGAAAACTGTTCTAGTGGAGACTAAACACATCACGACTTTATATTCCCCATCTCATGCGTCTGATTAGAAAAAGCGAGAGATAGGCCTACAGTTCAGCGAAACAGAGGCGGCGAGTGAGGGAGGTGGTGGGTGACATCAGATCAATATTTCGCCACAAAACACGATCAGTAATGATGTTTTCACTTGTTCGGGTGAAACCTCCCCATAACAGACGAGAGAAAATCACTCTTTTTTAATTCGGCTAGTGTTTCATACTCTCACAGACGTGCATGGGATCTCTCGAGCTCAAACGCTTACCATCTCAATATCAGCCCTTTTCTAAGCATGCGTGTGTGTGTGTGTGTGTGTGTGTGTTAGAGCGAGAGGACTTGCTAAATGCATTATGCTGTAGTCTTGCACTTAGCTGTGTCATTCTGTGCATGTGCGGATATCCTTAATGTGGAGGCCGGACACCTCGCCGAGAGATGGAGGAGGGGAAGAGAGAGAGAGAGAGAGAGAGAGAGAGAGAGAGAGAGAGAGTCACGCGTTCACTGCAGTGGATCATCTCGCTTCGGCCATCAGCTCCACCAAATACAGCAACCCCGAAATGATTTGCTCACATGCATTCATTCAATAAAGATGTGAGTGTGACTCATTAGATCAAGTACGTGAAATACTGCCGGATATTTCTCTAGTCTCGATGTCTTTTAAAGTCCCCCTGTAGATAATCCCTTAAAACTCATCTTTGATCACGAAAATTACATATTTAAAAGTTTTCCCTCAAAAAATGGCTTAAAATATCTTGAATGTAACTCGACACCCTTGCCTCATTTAGTATGCGCGGTTCTATGAATATGCAAATGAGCCCCGCCTCCACTCACTCAGAGATCCACTGGTTGACGATCACACGTTGATCTGATTGGTTACAAGGTAGTGTGTGACGTCAGAAACACCAGCGATTTCAAGCCGTGTTTTTGAGACTGTCTTTGGTTCACTGCAGTTTTAAGCAGAAAATACTCAGCAATGCTGTCGACTTATGAACTTACACATGGTTTAAGCGTATTAAAAACACCACATAGACACATAAACAACATTAAAAGCTGGATTTACACCACAGGGGGACTTTAAGCAACTTTGGTGATTTTCGAACTATTGTTTTAGCATTTCAAACCATTTATTTAGTTTGTGTATCTATGTTTGCTGTGATATGTGATATTAATGCAATGATTTTTAAGGCAAGACACTAGAGGTAAATAAAGTAAAAATCTTAACTAATTAACATCACCAAAAATAAAGGTTATTTAATTGGCATCTATGCATCCATGAAGAACATTTAACATCCAATTCCACAAAAAATTCTATATAATACTTTTTAAAATTTCATTTAAATATTTGTTTACAACTGATTTGCTTTGGGAACCGAAATGGTTCTTCTATTAAGAGTGTAGTTAATATATCACAGTTTATTCACAGGTTTTAGGAATAAAATGTTCTGGCCAAAATGATATGTGACCCTGGACCACAAAACCAGTCACACGGGTCCATTTTTTTTTTTACAAAAATTGAGATTTATACATCATATGAAAGCTGGATAAATAATCTCTCCACTGATGTGTGGTGTGTTAGGATAGGACAATATTTGGTCGAGACACAACTATTGAAAATCTGGAATCTGAGGAGCAAAAACATGTAAACATTGAGAAAATCTGCTTTAAAGTTGTGCATTTATGTTCACGATTGTGCTGCATTCACTCACAAAAATACATGTTTTATATATTTACGGTAGGACATTTACTAAATATCTTCATGGAACATGATCTTAATATCCTCATGATTTTTGGCATAAAAGAAAAATGTATAATTTTGACCCATACAATGTATAGTTGCTATTGCCACAGATATACCCGTGCGGCTCCAGACTGGGTTTGTGATCCAGGGACACATATATGAACAAACCTTCAAAATATAGATGAAAATAAAAGTAATTTTTTGGCATCTGGATCCATAAAGAACGTTTAACATCCATGAAACCTTTTAACTCCACAACAGGTTCTTAAAATAGTGTAAAAACAGATAATTTTTACAGCTGATCACTGAATAAAATGTTCTATAAATCTGGCGAATGACATATGAAACCTCCAGAATATAATAGTAACGTCTGGTGTAAGTGCTTCTGAGACTCTCTGACGCAGATAAAGTGCAATAAAATAAACACTTAAACTCTGAATGTTATACAGAAACAAAACAGCCCAAAATCTCCAAACTCTGTATCGCTCGATCTCCACGAGGGACAAAACAAATGTTCCCTGATCAAGTGAGTCAGAGGTCAGAGTTCATCTGACATGATGACATCAGTGGTTCAAAGGTTTGTTGAAACATCAGCACACTGATACAGCCAATCAGAGCGCTCACAAACAATGCTGATGAGGTAACACTCGTCAACAACATCAGCCAGCCGGCCAATCGGCTTCGCAGACACACACACAGATAAACAAGCAACACTGATTACTGAAGATACACACACTTGGAGCTGAATGTTATTTGTTACTCGTATCTTTGTTTGGCAAGAAATAACCTGTCTGAAAAGTCCACGCTGATTGCATCACATCCTGAAATTAAAGTTTGGTCAAACTTTACGATAAAGTCCCATTAGTCTAATGCATTAATGAGCAATCATGTAAATTTGTTAACATACGTTAGTCTATGTCAGCTCAGGTCCTTTAAATATGCAACTTTTGATTTTAATAATGTATTAGCAAATGTTGAAATTAGCTAAGATTAATAAATGCATTTTTACTAGTTCTTAAAGGATAATTCCGGTATTTAACACCTTGAGTCTATATTGTAGTTTGTTTTGGATGAACAAGAGTGGTGGACAACATTTTTTTGACAATGGTTCCTCTCTCGAGTTTTTGACTATAATAGAATTGGCCATGGACCCATTTAACATTGGAGTCAATGGGCATGTCCGAAAATGTCATTAAAACAGCCAATAATGTTCGTTTACAAAACTGTGCAACTCACCGAGTGATTAGTGGTGTTCGTTGATGATTATAAACAATATATCGTCGCAATATATGATTCCAATCCGTTTATTTTGCTATAGTGGAACTATTTTTTCAGACACTTCACAACCGTGTAACTTCCGCTCAATATTTGAATCTGAAGCGTTAGCACACTCCCGACCACTTGATGGCGATAACCGATGTTTATGTCTCGCGGGACACTCACGGTCACAGTCGAGTTCAACTTCATATTACAAGTAACAATTAATGAAGGTTTTGTTTGTTTATTTCGCTTACTCTCCCGGAGCACAGTTGCTCTGCTCGCTAGCCTTATGAGAAACAGAAGCGAGCAAAAAGACGACATCGACCAAATGTAAACAGCCCCCTTTCCGTTTCCGGTAGCGCATTTATATTAACGAGCACTCAGTCCTTCAACAGAATTCAATGGGATTTTACAAAATGACGAATAAAACACGACAGAAACTGTATTTCGCAACACTTTTTGTTTCTGGAACATCAACTAACACCACTAATCACTCGGTGAGTTTAACAGTTTTGAAAACTAATGTTAAAGGCTGTTTTAATGACATTTTCGGACATGGCCATTGACTCCAATGTTAAATGGGTCCATGGCCAATTCTTTTATAGTCAAAAACTCGAGAGAGGAACCATTGTCAAAAAAATGTTGTCCACCACTCTTGTTCATCCAAAACAAACTACAATATAGACTCAAGGTGTTAAATACCGGAATTATCCTTTAATCGATGGTGTTTGCTTCCGTTGACGACGTTACCTTGCATTATTTCAACTCATTCTTAAGATAATCGTGTTTAACAGCCACATTTGTGGTGAAGAACTACATTACCCATGATGCAACACAGAAAAATTCCACCAGAGTCGAAACGAGCTCGTTAGCTCCGCCCACTCCCACCAAGCACTGTGAATGACGTAATCAAGTTCCTTTGCTCTCAAAATACTTAATTATTTGTATATATATGCATATGTCATCATCTATACACCTTCATGTCGTTCCAAACAAGACTTTATTTCATCCTCGCAACATAAAAGCAGATATTAAGATCCGCTCTTTTCCACACACCAACAGTATTCATTTAGCTATCAAGCTCCATTAATAATCAAAAACACTATTAATCATATCAACAATCCATATATGTCAGACAGACGTACTTTATGGTCCTATTTTTGGAGCTTGACAGACGTGGTTAATATGAACTGTCATTTGGAAGAGATTTGCATGAAGATTGAGGATTTCTCCTTTTGCGTTTATATAAAATAAAATATTGCAGATGCATGAACTGCTCCAATGAGATGCAAGGCATTGTGGATAAAACTGCACTGTAAAAAAATGATCGTGATTTTAACGGTAAAAGACTGTAAAAATGCTACAGTGAAACACTTAATTTGTTAACAGAAAGTGTCTATTTACAGTAAATAACTGTGATAGATCTAATGGTACATTTAATGTAATTTTACTGTAAAATACCATTAAATTTACAGTTTTTGAAAGTGTAAAAGAACAACTCATTGTATAATTTACACAGTGAAAAATTCCCTGCGTAGTTTTTTTCTAATCAGTTATTACATTAGGGTTTTATGTTGCATTTAATGTTGTTAAATTAATGTTTATTGCATTTTTAAAATGTCATGTGTGTTACCATGATGGTGTTTAATGTGTGTGTGAATGACACTGTGCAGCTTCTATTGGAAGAGCTGTGTGAGGTGAGCTTTGATTGATCATGTGACTCTCATCACTGCTGTGATTGGTGGTTGTCAGTGTATGGTACAAAACAGATATTAATACTTCAATAGATCGGTATATTAACATTATATCAGATAATGAAATACGGTTTATTACTGTAAATTTTAAGTTAGGTCTGTAAAACCTAAAATGGCGCTACCGTATTTTATACGGTAAAATTCTGGCAACCACAGCTGCCGGTATATTACCGTAAATTTAACAGATTTTTTTTTACAGTGCCAAATGCATAAATGTATAAACAATATCAAAGGGTTTGTATCTATTCCTCGAACAAAAGCTCTATTTAAAAGAACGTGTGTGTGTAAGATCCAACTGTAAATAATGACTGATTCATTACGCAAGTTCTTATCAGCTCCTCTCCTCTGGAGAGCAAACATGAACCTTTCTCTTTCCTCATAGCTGAAGTTAAACGTCGTTGCCTATTCTTTTAGCAAGAGTGGCGAATAATCAAGGAATAAACCTTGTCATGCAACACACATTTCCATTCATTTGCGGATCACTAACACACAACCAGTGCTGGAACACAAACCTCACGTAAAGTCAGGCTAAAAGAAAAACCGAGTCCCCCGTGATTCCCTCCGGTGATAAGAACATGTTTTTGCTGGATCATTGCTGGAGGTTTTGTGGGGTTGACAGAACAAAAACGTTGGCCTTTGCTCCGTCCGGCGCTGATGATCCCCAATCACGAGACGTTCATAATCACAACCTCCAGACTGACAAACAAACACCTAACACACTGCGCTGGACGATATACGAGGAGGAGAATACACACAACGCCACGCAAGAGCCCCAAAATACAGAAAATATGGGATTTAAACGTTTGAAATGTTAAAAATAGGCATAAAACGAAGCGAAACGAGCTCTTTTCAGCAAAATTACTATCACTTGTCATTAAAAATGTTAAATTAATTTAAGCGTTTTCTGACTTTCAGACCGGATCGATTAAAATGGGGCGAAAGTGAATATGTGGCAAAAGTACTTAATTAACGTTATCCAATGTTCAGAAATCTATAGATAAGTTAAACAAATACATTACCAATATGAAACACCAGACCATAACAGTTTATTTAGTTATGTACTGTACTTACTGTAGTATTAACAGTAGATTATGCACAAGTACAGTATGTATCTCCTAAACCTACAGTAATGTTGTCACTTAATATTACACAGTGCTTAAGGGAAAATATGGGATTTAAAAATGGAAATGAAGTTTGAAATGTTAAAACGAGGCACTTATGGCATAAACGAAGCACTGTCATTAAAGCACAAGCTCTTTTCATCACAATTATATCATTTGTCATGAAAAATGTTTAATTAATTTTCCGACTTTCGGACCCTTCTTATCGATTGAAACGGGGCAAAAGGAAACGTGGTAAAAACAATAAAGATATTAATTTGACATTATTCAATGTTCAGAAAGCTATAGATGAGTGACACAAATACATTACCGATATATAGCACCAAACCATAACACTTTATTTATTTTACACATGTAGTAACAGTAGATTATGTATAATTACATGCAATTTATCCTAAAACCTACAGTAATGTTATTACTTATTATTGCACAGTATAAGGACACCTGAAAATAACGTGTAACCAAGAATATTAATATCTCTATGGAATATATAGCTAAGTGAAACACAGATGAATGTGACTTTGGTCAATTTAAACGTATATTCAAACGTCTTACGAAGAGGATAATACATACAACGTGACGCAAAAGTCTGAATATGGGATTTAAACATGGAAATTAAGTTTTACATTTTTAAATCGAGGCACTTATGGCATAAAACGAAGCGAAACGAGCTCTTTTCAGCAAAATTACTATCATTTGTAATGAAAAATGTTCTGATTTATTGAAACGGGGCAGAAGTAAATATATGGCAAAAAAATTAATATACTCATTTAACATTATTCAGTGTTTAGAAAGCTAGATGAGTGAAACATGTAACACCAAACTATAAAGAATATGGTAAATATTTATTTTACACATGTACTTACTAAAGTAATAACAGTAGATTATGCATAATTACATGCAACTTGCACTAAACCGTAATGTTGTTACTTAATATTACATTTTTATTTTTAATAACACTTAATATTCTTGGTTACACTTTATTTTCAGGCGTAATATTAACATAATATCATCTCTATAGAATATATATCGAAGTGAAACAGATAAATATGAGTTTGGTCCATTTAAACATATTGAAACGCCTTATATTTTCAGCATCTGATTCAGAACGTCTACTAGAATAACAAATAAAGCATAATCTTAGTAATATAATAGGCAATGCTAATTTTCCATAACCGTAATGTAATGTCAGGACATCTTCCACGTGATTAGATTACCCTGTTTTAAGCAGATTGACAAAATGAGTCGTTCAATCATATTTCTGCGGGATTATTTCACTCTTTCGGCCCGGGTTACACACTCATTGGCTTGAGAAGAGAATCTCATCACTAAAAAAGGTCCTTCAAAGCCGCGTAAAGCCATTATGATTATCCGAGGCGCGCGTCCCGGGTTCTGTGAAGGTCACCGGGCGCATTACACACCCTGCTAAAAACTCACTGGAAAACATCCACACTTGGTTATTCCTTCATCCCGGCTCTAATGATCTTTTCCCGTCGGCTCGCGGCTCAGAATAGCCCGTCAGGAGTCTCTTTAGCGTGGAGTCAGTCGCTTTCTGCTGGGAACCTTCCTCCAGCGTCAGCTTTACTGGAACGGGTCCGGATCGGGTTCCAGATCAATGCGAGCTGGGTGCACACGTTTATGTTATTGTTGCCAGCATTAATGCCCTTTTAATCTTTAAGAGATTACACGCATTGATCCGCCGTCGTTCAGCAACACATATTTGTTTGAGAAAGTGACATAACTCACACACGTTACTGAACGACCGGACCAAAATAAACTGGTATTTTGGGGCTGGATCTGCCCTCATCGAGCATGATGGGCCTGGCATTGGCCTATAGTATTTCTTTGCATCTTTGCATCCAAACCAAAAGGTCACAACCTCAGTGGTCATTGGATAATATATCGGCCAGACCTGGTCATTTGGAGTCTATGCACAATTTACTATACTTTCCAGTCTAGTAAGAGAATATCAGGGCATGCTGTGCAATTATATGTGACCCTGGACCACAAAACCAGTCATTTTTTGAAATTGAGATGTATATATCATATAAAAGCTGAATAAATAATCTCTCCATTGATGTGTGGTTTGTTAGGATAGGACAATATTTGGTCGAGACACAACTATTGAAAATCTGGAATCTGAGGAGCAAAAAAATGTAAACATTGAGAAAATCTCCTTTAAAGTTGTGCATTTATGTTCACGATTGTGCTGCATTCACTCACAAAAATACATGTTTTATATATTTACGGTAGGACATTTACTAAATATCTTCATGAACATGATCTTAATATCCTCATGATTTTTGGCATAACAGAAAAATGTATAATTTTGACCCATACGATGTAAAGTTGCTATTGCCACAGATATACCCGTGCGGCTCCAGACTGGGTTTGTGCTCCAGGGTCACATATATATATATAATTAATGTGCATATAAACCAAAAGTTCACAGCCTCAGTGTGACAGATATCTAACAATATATCATGCAAAAGTGCACAATTTGCTACTTTCAAGTATTTGTAAGAGAATTTCATAAGACATGCTGTGCAATACAAATGTTTAATTTCATAGTTTTGTTTTAAATCATTAATCATTAATTTATCATATGCATGCATTTTATTGATTGTCGCCCACTTATTCTAGCAATATAATAGACGGTGTCCAAATGTCTGAGACCGCAGTGAAAATCTGGGACTTTTTTTTCATGCAAACCTGGAAATAAATGTTTTTGGATACCGGTATATATATATAAAAAAGGTAACACTTTACAATAAGGTTTAATTTGTTAACATTAGATAATGTATTAACTAAGAACGAGCAACTAATTTGTTACTGATCATCTTTGTTGCGGTTAGTTAATAAAAATCCAGATGTTCGTTTGTTCATGTTAGTTCACAGTGCATTAACTAATGTTAACAAATGCAACTTTTGATTTTATATAATGCATTAGTAAATGTTGAAATGAACATTAAAAAGATGAATAAATGCTGTAGAAGTGCAGGACATTATTACTTCATGTTAACTAAAATAACTAAAGAATCTAATTGTAAAATATTACCAAAACAAAAATGTGTACAGGAGTTTCTCAAGGATCAAATGTCAGTAAACGAGTGTCAATGATCATGTGACCGACTCTTTCATAATGTTTTGCTGTTGCAAATACCTTCACAAATTCAACTTTTCACTCAAATTGTGATGCTGATAATATAATTTGTAAGTGTTGTGCTCTCAGACTTTCCATATCTGCAGATGATATCTTCTGGATCTGAGTCATTGCAGGAGCTCAGATGGAGAGAGATGGCCTGAGGTCTGAGGTATGTTTATGTGTTTCGTGTTTCTCTCTTTCTCAATCTCGCGGCCCTGACTGGTGTACCAGCGCTTGTCCCCTTTGATCATGCCGTTAATAAAGTGGTGTGTGTGCAGTGACGGCTCGGGCTGAGGTTTGTCTCACGGCTGATTGCTTGTGCGCTGGCACTGGAATGAGCTCCAGTCAGACGCCACCTTTCATTTGACTAAATGAATAGTGCAAAGACAGGCTCGTCTCAGCCGGGACATCACGCGTCTGCACCGCAACACTCGTGAAGAAAACATTCTATTTAGAACCTTTGAGTGTTCCGAAGGCGCTTCACACAGCACAGAAACTGGAAACATTACAATATGGTGCAAAAGTTTCAGTAATTCAACTTAAAAGGTGAAACTAATATATTATATAGACTCATTACATGCAAAGTGAGATATTTCAAGCCTTTATTTGTTATAATTTTGATGATTATGGCTTACAGCTTATGAAAACCTTTTCACAATATTATAATTTTGAATTTGGGGTTTTCATAAGCTGTAAGCCATAATCATCACAATTATAACAAATAAAGGCTTGAAATATTGAAATTTGCATGTAATGAGTCTATATAATATATTAGTTTCACCTTTTAAGTTGAATTTCTGAAATAAATGAACTTTTGCACCATATTCTCATTTTTTGAGTTTCACTTGTGTATAGAACAATTACATTTTATAATTTAAAACATACTTTATCACTTGAAATAACTTGTTAAACATAATAGTATTATGCAATCATTTAAGGCATTTCTCCTTGTATAGAACAATCTTTTTTTGGTTCATCGAACCTTTCCATACGAGTGTGTGCCTTAATAACTTTCATGAATGAGACTCAGTCGAGCGCTGGCGCTTGCAACGCCACAGTCACGGGTTCGATTCCCAGGGAAAGCAAGAACTGATAAGAATGTAAATGTGTATCTTGAAATGCAATGTAAGTCGCTTGCGTCTGCCAAATGCACAAATAGAAATGTAAAGACATTACATAATTAATATCTATGTAGATTCAAATTTGAATATCCATAACATTTCATAGCAAATGACATTGAATTTGAATGAAAATAGTGAATTGACTTAAATGAGCGCGGGACTCAGGGACTCAGAAAGCTGTGCAGATATACCTGAAGATCACTTTAAAAATGACCAGCATCTTCAATGAAAGCATGAAAATCTGACCGTCACATGATTGATGCTCATTTCCTGACATTTGATTAGACACAAATAATGCACAATCAGAAATATGTGGTTTATTTCCAGGTTTAAATATTGATGAATATATTAATATATATTTTTTTAAATGCTAGTGATTTTGGACCCCATGCACTATAGGCCTGTATGAAGATAATAGTTCACCTAGAGTCAGTTATGATCATAGAAAGGCGTTTTTGCCGATTACATGCACGTAAAGGTTTAATTCAAGCACAGTGAGCAATTCTCTGTGGCTCAGACATTTATGATGTCATTTATGATGTCATGATGTGCAACTCCTCATTGTTTGTTTCACATTCTTCCCCCGAAACGCCGAACAAAAGGCAGGTGCTGGGCTGCACATCTCTGCCTGTTTAACCCGAGACAAGGTGACGTTTTGTGCGTTGAGCTGAGGGTCACGCAGAGATTTCTATCAATAATTCATCGAGCCGCTGCAGCCTCTGTTCTTCTTTTCAATTCCCCTGCAGATCACATAATACCTTCCCCCCAACCCAAAGCCATCTGTGAGACCAGAGCCCTGCCGCGAAACAGCATTAGAGCACCTACAGCATCCAGCGAAGCCTTCTGTCTCACAGCACACTCGCTGAAAGAAAGATGCGCTTGTGTGTTTACAAAACGGGAATCTGGAATGTGAGCATTTCATCAATGCATGTTGTAAGACTAAATGACGCTCACGCTGGAATGGTTTCGTAAAGAAGCCTGTGTTTCGGTATGTGTAGTATCGGCTCAATCCTCACGCTCTTTGTGTTGACAGAAATGCACACGGTGTGTTGTTAGAAACATCTGAAGCCTTAATGCACAGGCTACATGCGTCTGTGTTGCACAATGAGGCATCAGAGCTGTCCATTATTTCAGTGAATAATTGTGCATCACCCTACAAATTAAAAATCAATACGCACCAAGCTTTTATTTTAATGCACTGATAGGATGCTATTCAACAGCACGACACCTACAACACATCCACACCACACTGAAGCTGGACACCCAGCTCTTGCTTTTCCTTCTTCAGCCGAACAAAGGAAACGGGGGTCTGCACCGCCCATCGCTAGAGGGGGCCGCGAGCCTGATGTAGCGGGGCAGGAGAGTCCAGTAATTACCAGCACATCCCTATTCAGCACCTCTCTGAAAGCCTTTTCTTTAACACACACACACACACACACACACACACACAGAGAGAGACTAAAGCGCCTCTTCCACCACAACACGCCACATCCACCAGCCTAACTCGTGTTTACTGAATATCTTGAGTAGTTTAAAGTAAATGCGAATGTCAGGTAAACAATAGACATGCTGCGGATCACACTAAAACATCATTTTTTTAAATAAATGGTCTTTATTGGATTCTAGTTCCATTAAGAACATTGGAATCCTTCCATTCCACAAAAGGTTCTTTAGATTTTCAAAATATTCAAAAAAAATTTTTTTTTTAAATAACTGATCATTATTCTATGGGGAACCAAAAATAGTTATTTTATGACAAAACTTTTGGAACCTTTATTTTTAACAGTGTGTGTGTGTATATATATATCAACAACACCTGTTTATAAGTAGTGGTGCAACTCTAGACGTTTATAAACTAAATAAACACCTTTGTGCATGAAATAAACAATGCACATTAAATGTCACGAAATAAGCCTTTAGAAATAAATGTATGATGCACACAAGTCAATTAATGTGCATTGCCCCGTAATAAAATACACATGATGATAAGGGTTGATCCTCCACTATTTTGCCAGTCAAAATCTCCATTTACGCGAAAGATTGTTTAAAAAAGCAGATACCTTGTCTTACCTGCAAGCCGAAGGGCCGACATCCTCTGAAACTCGGGCTCTTGTAACCACTTCCACATGCGGCGAAACGTCTCTCGGCCGGACTTGAGTTTACTCCAGGGTTTGGGGTTCCGCAGGAGGTCGGACAGCGTTCCCTGCGAGCGGCACAACACCCGCTGAGCGAAGATGGCTTGCGGGATACTATAGCGCTTGAGCTCGGCCGTGATGCGCTGCGCCACTTCTTTCGTGTTGATCTCTTCCAGCTGACCCGAGCCGCCAGAACCCGGCGCTCCGGAGGAGGAGGGCGGTCTGTCCCGGTTGGAAGCCAACACGGGCCCGTGGGATTGAGGGTGGCACCCGTGCATCCCGTTGAGATGCGGCATCATGCCCGCGGTGGGGCCACCGAGGCCTCTGGAGAGGTGCTGGTCCCCTCTGGCCAGCATGGCAGTGTGTGCGTCAAAGTTGGAGCTTAACATCTTATCGTGCCCGTGCGCGCCGTAGTTGTGGAGCGTCGGTTGCGCGTTGTGGATGTTGCCCAGAGGGGACAAGCTTTGACCCATCCCGCTCATATCTTTGTGGTAGGGGCTGTAGATGTTATTCATGGCTGGTAGAGTCCTCTCGTCCCGCATGAGAGTGAAGCTGCCGCTCACGTTCCCAGAGAGACGCTGGTGGTGGTGGTGGTGGTGGTGATGCGGATGGTGGAATTTGTCGGATACTGTGGAAATGGGAGGCAGGGGCTGAAGCGGGGTCAGGGTGGTGTATGTGCCGCTCATCCCGGGTGGGGAGGTGTCGCACGGCATGCTCATGGCGTGATGAAGCGGTAAAGAAAGCTCAGGACGATACTCTCCTCCCGCGCAACCTCCACCACCACCACCGTCCAGTATCGATGCCATACTGGACACCATCGCGGAGCGCGACGGCGCAACGCTCAGATCCTGGTGTATCCGTAGCGAATTGCGGTTGTGATGAGGGCTGTGGCTCATCAAGTCCTGCTCATGGCTTATTCCGGCATGAAGGTTGCCAATGTCCATTGTCATCTCTGGGTTCATGGCGTACGCATCCAAATCCTTGGCCAGGCATCGATAGGCGGTATAGGCAGTCTTCATTCAGTCCATTGATTTATGTCCAGCTTTGTGCTAGGGATGGTTTTTCTCTCCTTTTTTCTCTTTTTTTCTTTTTTCTTTTTTCTGGTTGTGCTAAGGCCTCTCGGTTTTTTTTTTTTTCTCTAATAAATAAAAAAAACACCGATCTCTATCAGACGGGCCAGTGCTGATTTCTCCCCATGTCCGAGCCCTCTACTCCTCCTGCGTCTTCTGTTTGGGCAGCTGGAGGTGTTCGGGGTGGGCTTTGCTAAGCGCGCACCCGACCCTGCTGAAAGGGGAGGAGACTTCGCCTTGACTGACGCGTCAACCGTCCAATCGCGTTGCTCGTGAGTGCAGCTCGTTAGCGCGCTGGCCAATCGCTGAGCCCGTACGGAGCGCGGCTGTCTTTGCATCTGGAATCTGGCGTCAGACGGTCCCTTTACTGTCATTCCGAACGGATCATTTAGCCAGTTCATCCTCTACACACACATATCATTCACATAAACACAATCATACAAAATCATGTGCAATTTAACCGTAAAATAACAAATGCAAAAAAAAAAAACCCGTCTAATGTAGGCCTACTATTTATTCTATAGGCCTATTAATTGTGTGCATTAGTGTGTATTTTGCTTATTGGCCAAATTAGTGCATGTTTATGTTTTTTTTTTTCCTTCGATGGATTAGTAGAACTATCTTACTGTATAATAAAATATATGATCAATGAGTTAATGCAACAACAACATATAATGTTTTACATTGTTTTAACTCATTCAAATAAGTTAAGCAATTTTCAACTTTTTTTATAAGTTATACAAGATTAAACTGTTTTTTTAAGTCAGTTTAATGTAATTTAACTTAAATTACTTAAACATCCAAGTTGATTGTACTTAAACTAATCTATCTATCTATCTATCTATCTATCTATCTATCTATATATCTATCTAAACATCAATCAGATTTCAATCAAGTTAAATAAACATGCTTAATTGTCAAGTCATATTTTTTTGTTCGTGTTTTCTGATCATTTATCACGGGCTCATTACACCAAGGCCTACTTTACATTATTATTTAAAAGATGAATTATGCATATTAATTTCACAGTGCTGTATAGTCCACAATGGGCCTGTAAATATAAGGATAGCACACACTGTAAATACGAGCCGAATTTTCTCTTTTGTATTTGTAGTAAATTTGCGCGGGTTGATTTAAGGCTTTATTTTGCATCGAAACACTCTTAAATGCAGGTGTCTAAAAAAATATGCAGTAGGCCTATAATACTTTTTTTTTTAGTAAGTTCTACATGTTTCACAGTAGCACTGATCCTTTTCACGTCCGAGTTAGTCTAAATCGATCAATGCTCTCGCAGAGTAACTTCTTCACGCGCATTATGGTCTGATCCGGCTTGAAGTGATTCAGAAGTAACAGATTTCTCGAATGCCGGTTGCTGTTTTCTTTGGAGGATGCGCAGATGTTGCTTTTGTTTAAAGCGACTGTAATTAAGGATGAGCGACAGAAGTCTGAAAAGCGTGACCTATTTTCCTTTTGATCAGCTGTCAGAGGAGGAGCATGAGGAGCAGGAGGAGCGGGGGCCCGGGGTCTCCACAAGACTCTTCCCGGATTTTCAGCTGCCACAAATTGGAGGAAAAGTGCCCGTACCTGCCGCGCGCGACTGGAGCAAATCCCGTGTCGGACACAGAAGAGTTTGATTCTGCTCGGGTGTTTTTGTGCTGCTTTGCTTTGGCACACTCCGACACAATGCGAAGAATCACTGACTGAAAAAGGCCCTTATTCATGTCAAAGAAAATCGATATTTGAAAGAAGAGAGAGAGAGAGAGAGAGAGAGAGAGAGAGAGAGAGAGAGAGAGAGAGAGAGACATCCAACGTGCACGTTTTTTTTTCTTTTTCTAAATGCATGTAAAACTCTAAACCCCCAAAATCAACTGACTTTATACTCCAGCTTTAAAAGGAGGACAAATTATTAAACGTCCACTTAAAAAAGAAGACTTTTAATGATATTATTCGGAAGTTCAAGTTCTATTTAGAACGTGTTTTTAAACTTTTATAGAACCTAAAAACTACATGCGTTTCTCCCTAACTAAATTGACACACAATTTTACTTTAAACATGATAACAAAAATATACATTGTTAGGCTATCTGATAATACTTTCTAAATAAAATAAAAACACTGTTACATTTTTTTTATGACCAATAGCCTACATTGACAACATATTTAAAATGCTTTAACTCATCAGTGGTTATTAAAAATATGTGTACAGGTTAAACCGATATGAATGCATATTTACTGGATGCATAAAATAGCCTACATATTTAAACATTTTAGATAATCTGAACCCATTAAAATGCTAAACAATTCTCGTATCCTCTAAGATTGATTGCAATATAATACTGTGATCAAAGTTTGTGCTTCACGTGATAAATCACCGAAACTATAGAGCAGAAAGGCTCGCAGTAGTTAGCTTCAGACAGATGTTCAGATGTGATGAGATTAACTCATCTGAATGGATTAGGTGTGTAAATTAAATACACTTGAGTTTGTTATCATCATGCAAAAGCTAAAGAGGCCCGAGTAACTGTTGGATTGGGCTTCTCTCCCCGTGCTGCCTCACTCCGGCCATCTGCTGTGTATCGATCAGAATCCCTGCGCCTCGGACCGCGTGATGACCGTGTGCCGTTACCGTCAGTTTCTGCATCTGTTCAGTGACCCGCCCGGCAGCTCTCGGTAAGTCTCGGACTTTCCTCTGGCACTTTACACACGCTCGTGCTGTCAGTCATAAGATGCAATGCTGTTTATGCTTATATTATGTGCGTCAACGCGCACGCGGACGCGTTTCTCCAGACCTTTACAGGAGCGCGAGTCACAAACCCAATTACCGCGTTTACAAGAGACACATCCGTGCGTGAGAAACAGATCCTTCTGAATTACTGCTTTTCATATTAACATCGTTTCATATTTTACATGCGATTGCTCTCTTCAATAAATGCTGCTCAATGATACTTTGGGTGATTTAGCTAGTTGAAAACTGAGATGTAGTTTGCGGATATTCTCGGTGATTTCTGCGTATTTAAAATGTCATTTTCTTGAATAGACAGCGTTATAGAAACACGTGCAGCACTTCTGGAATGATAAATGAGATTGTTTGAGGGTTTAGAAATGCATTATAATGTCATTATGCCAACATTATCTCTTTCGCTCTGTGCATTTTGTGACATAGCCTATCATATTAATTTAATAATAGGCTATTAATAATAATATCTGTGCCGTTTTGTCCATGCAGCGAAAATGATACTATAGCCTACTGTATTTTAATATTATTTACCCTTTTATTTACCTTTAGTATTATTTACCTTTTTTCCCAGCATCTTCATGGGCCTCGAGATCTGACCAAACAAAACCAAACCACTTTTAATAAGCAGACACAAGAGATTTGAAAGTCCTGTGGGGGTTTTTACACGTCACGAGACTTTCAGAAAACATGAAACATGTTCACACACACACACACACACACACACACACACACACACACACACACACACACACACACACACACACATACACACGAAACGTTTAACAGGTGCGCAGAGATTTAAACAAAACAAAAATCTAATCAAATTCGACTAAAGTTAGGAAGTTTCACGTAAATCTGCACGACTCATGTCTCACTTGAGAATAATGTGCAATAGATGTGTTCAGAAAACGGCATTAATTCAATGTTCGCGTTGTTTTTAGCAGGAGAAATCAGACTGAATAAGTAATGCATTAAAATAGAAATATGAATTTTTTTTTTTACGACTTCAAATTATGTCCCGGATTATTGGTTATTAGCCTATTCTTTTTCTCTGTTATGAACCTACTGGACTAAAATATTGCATTATTTTAAAGACTTAATTCTGAGCTTATAAAAAAAAGTTTTAAAACGCAACACGAGGTTAATATCCGACATAATATTACTTTTTTATCAGTGTTTTTATTCCTTCCTTAAATATGACGTTCACATGTAATTCCAAGTAATTTAAATAACGTTTAATATTGTGTTATACGCCGTTTACATGTGATTATGTTTGTCGCATTTTAAGAATATATCTATAGGCCTATGAGGGAACGATATTATAAGACACATTTGCATGCATGAATGTATAGGCCTGTGTGTGTGTGTGTGTGTGTGTGTGTGTGTGTGTGTGTGTGTATTGGCTGTGATCTAGAGCTGAAGTCAGTGTGAAAGTGTGTGTGATGGTGCAGAGAGGGTTTATGTTTCTCTGATGATCATATTGATTGTTTTGAGTGTTCAGGGTTAATTAATAACTGCTCTTGTTTTCATGTGTGAGCGGTTTAACATGTCCGTGCGTGTATAGAAGAAAACCTCCATATTGTTATGATGATGATAACGTCTCTATTGCATATTTATTTCCACGCGATATGTTCATCATGTCAGACTCAGTGTTGCTGAAAGGCTGTGCTCTGCTTGCTGTGTTTCAGGCCCCGTGACCTTTAACCCTCGACACTTTCACCTCAGCGTGTCCGTGACACACAGGCAGATTCTCCAGTCCTCTTACATGTGTCTAAATACACAGAATATCATAGACAAATGTGTGTAATGTACTAATAAACGCTAAAGTTATAATCTGAGCCTTTGATATTTTCTATGATTTACATAATATTCACTGAAGACAAGAAAATTAATTTTTACTATAATAGACTAGCATATTATAAAACCCTACAACTATATAAAAATAGCACTTTACAACGGTTTAATTAGTTAACATTGACTATATTATTTAACATGAACTAAATCATTTGATATTCATTTCAACATTTACACTACTAATTACATTATTAAAATATAAAAAGTTGCATCTGTTCATATTATTATTTAATGGACCTGAACTAATGTGAACTAACAATAAACAGCTGTATTTTTATTAACTAACAAACATGAATAAATACTGTAACAAATATATTGCTCATTGATGTTATTAATCAGTGTTAATATCACTAATGGGACCTTATTGTAAAGTGTTACTGAACAAAATCTACATTTGACCAAAAAAAAAATCAACTCATTAAAATATTAAATTGTGCATTAAAAATGTAAATTATACACTGGAAAAAAAGGTAACCTGGTAACATCTAAATGAACTGGTCAAAATGCACGTACATGCAGTGTATTAACTCTTTTTATGGGTTAAATCATGTATAATTACAGGTTATCTCTTCTTTATTGTATAAATGCGTTTAACACTCTCAATATTAGCGATGCCACATCAATATGTTACATGTGTAATAATTTAAAATGCTTAAAATACAAGTAAATCTGAAATAATAAATGTGTCATTATGCGCATTTGTGTCGTCAAATACAATACAATACAATTGACTGCGTGTGTGTGTGTGTGTGTGTGTGTGTAAGAGAGTTGTATTGATTATCTGAAGCTGGTTTGCATCTTTTGCTCAGAGCCACAGAAACGGTTGTGTACAGTCATGTTTATGTTTATGTCTCGGCTGATGAATATCAGTGTGAGGTGACACACCCAAATATATTTATTATTGATCTCAGAGCTCAAATTAAAGTGTTTCTAATGAACAAAACATGTTTAATTGTTCATTGCATGCAGCAGACTGTAATTAAGATGTCTTCAGAATAATGTAAAACGCAAACTCTTTCCATTGCTCATGTCTTACAGCAAAATGTATTATTATTATCAATTATTATTATCAACAACATGGTCTCATCTGTTAATATTAGTTAATGCATTAATAACATAATATATATTATAAAAAATATACATACGTGAATAAACAAACACTTGAACTGTAAATTGTTACCAATTATAGTATAAATTTACGTAGACTTTGTTTTTTTTAAAGTCTCAAAATCATCATTAATCATAAAAGCAGAAAATGTGCACAAACCTTCATGAGCAGAGAAAGGAACGGGTTCGTTTGCTGCGTTTCTTTTTCCTCAACATTGATTTTCTATAAATGGAGAAGCAGAAACGTGCGGCGCACAAATGAAATATACCAGACAAACCCTCCACTTTAACACAAAGAAACTGTACAGTCTGTCTGTGTAGAGATTAATAACTGTATATTTCACATCCGACTGCATATCCCGATGTGATCCTGCATTAGAGATAGCCAGTCATATTAAATCATACTTGAACATGAAGAATTTTGATGATTGCCCATAGTACATTTTAAGCCATAACAACATCAGAAATATTGATCAAAACAATAAAACAGGGAATGAGTTGTGCGTGGAAATAAAATATATTTCTCCGTTTCTGCAGACAGTGAGTGCAGGATCTAAAGAGACAAAGCCGAGGGGTTGTTACATCATTCTGTTTGAACTTTGACCTCTCTTTTTAGGCTCAAAGGTCAGAGGTCAAAGAAGACACGAGAGCCAAACGCAGCCTGACACACGCCACGTCTATTCATTTCACGTAAAGCAACTAAATTTAATAAAACAATGTGTGAGATGTCTATAATTTACAGGTGAAACTGGAAAAATCAGAACATCGTGCAAAATTTATTCAATAATTCAACTTAAAAGGTGAAACTAATATATTATATAGACCTTATTACATGCAAAGTGAGATATTTCAAGCCTTTATTTGTTATAATTTAGATTTTCTTACAGCTTATGATTTTTTTTCCACAATATTATAATTTTGAATTTGGGGTTTTCATAAGCTGTAAGCCATAATCATCACAATTATAACAAATAAAGGCTTGAAATATCTCACTTTGCATGTAATGAGTCTATATAATATTTTAGTTTCATCTTATAAGTTGAATTACTGAAATAAATGAACTTTTGCACCATATTCTCATTTTTCGGGTTTCACCTGTTAATATACATGTATATATATATAACTATAGATTTCCACTTTTCTCTTTGTGTGTGTATATGTTGCTGTATTTTAATGGCAAAGCAATTTTATGTATCCATGAAGTGCATTACAAACATTAGAAAAAATAAAAAAATGCTTGTCGGTGATCAATGTTTCCTCTTCCTCTGCGCATGGATTATCAATAACATTTCTCTTGTGTTGTTGTCTTTGATTGACGTTTTGTGTTTTAAATCATGTTCAGAAGGACCTTTAAAGGAAATTTCGTCTTAAACATCCTCTTTAATGGTGAAGTATTGAACTGTCCTCGCCATATAACCCAGATTTATGACTCATAACTGTAAACAAAACAGCCAAAAAATGATTGCTTAAGGAATATTTCTGATGGCCATTAGACCGTCAATCGAAGCATCCGCAGATAAATCTATTTTACACGCTGGACACTGTGCAGAGTATTGGTTGTGTTTAAAAACACTGTTAAATGAAATTAAAATAATCATTAATAGTTCAAAATGTTGTATATGACATCAGGTTTGGTTAGTAGTGATGTAAAATATTAATTTGCACATATATGACACAACTTTGATGTCTGAAACTGAAGTTTATTCTCTCTGAAACAATCAAACATCGACAGGAGCTTAGTTCTGCGTTTACAATCGAAGTGATCCACATTTAAAGAATTAGAAAATAACACACACGCACACACACACACACACACACACACAATTAGTTTCGCTTAAGGTGCCCCTATTATGGTTTTTCGAACATGACCTTTCGTTTTGTGAATGTAAAAGGTCTGCAAAGTTTCAAAAATCAAAGTGTATAGAGTCAAATCAATTCTGCAGTGCCAGAAACAAGTCGTCAGTAATTCACACAAAATGTGTTTTTGCTGAAAAAAAGGTCTAGAAATGCGTTTTTTAAAAGATGAACTATAACTTGAGTGCCGCGTTTTTAGAACGAGACGCCACAAAAGACGCGGGATTCGAGAGCAACGGTCAAATACGTCCGTCTAGCGCGTGTTTACATTGAAAAACTATTGAAAAGTAGTGCAGTGGAATGTAATAAAGTCTCAAAGTTCAGATAAATTAAGTTTTTGTCCCTCAAAAGAAGCGATTCTGAACCTCTAACGAGTCAGTAATTCCAGTCGCTCTTCCTGCTGAACGTACGTAGATTTGTTACTAATTTGCATAATGCCAATCTGTGGTTTTCATTGGCTGAACAGCGTCTCTTAGCTCCGCCCTCAAACACTGTCGTGTATCTGAGACTGGAAGAGTTTGGTTCGTGTTGTTCATGTCGAGAAGACGCTGTTTTCTGCTGACAAAGCAAATCCACTTTGATGAGATTGATACGGTAAAACCCACGCCATCGTTACTGTTCGTATCACCGTGATCAAGAGCTGAGAGTCAGATATGATAATGAGCGTTTAGTTTCTGGCCAATCACAGCAGACTGTGCCGTCTGACCAATCACAGCAGAGCAGCTCTCAGAGAGGCGGGGTTTAGAGAGACTGGTAGATTCAGTCTCTCTAAACCCCGCCTCTCTGAGAGCTGCTCTGCTGTGATTGGATGAAGCGTTTCAGACACTGTGAGAAAACAGCAGATCCTGCAGTGGATATTATGAGGAAATTAAAGTGTGTTTTGATCTTTGATGCGTGTAAACTTAATGTAGGAAATTAGGAACCTGTAAAATAGCATAATAGGAGCACTTTAAATTTCTCTTAAATGATACTTGTGATCTCAAGATATGGTGTCAGAAACACATCAGAAAACTCGTCTTACAATCGAAACACATTCAGAACATGGAAACAAAGACAGATACAATCAAAAGAAGTCGGTATTATCAAAACAACAAACTGCATTCAACATTCAAGAAGAGTCCGGAGTGATTCTGTGCGGTTCCTTCGGGAAAGAGTATTATATACAGATAATGTGTGTTTACAGTCAGAGAACAGAAAGAAAGATTCCCAGTGAAGGTCGAGTGTCTAAAACAGGCTTTCTAAAACTATCCTGGACAACACTGAACATCAACATGAGAAAATAAACCGTGTTCTGATGTCGGTACTCGCTCTCTCATATCGGTTGCATTTATTTGAACAGAAATACAGTAAAACAGCAATGTTTTGAAAAATAACTTTTCTATTTGAATATATTTTTAAAATGCAATTTATTCCTGAATTTTCAGCATCATTACTCCACTCAGTGTCACATGATCCTTCGGAAATCATTATAATATGATGATTTGATGCTCAAGAAACATTTATGATTATTATCAATGTTAAAAACAGTATTTTTGTGGAAACCGTGATATGTTTTATTTTTCAGGATTCTTTGATGAATAGAAAGTTCCAAAGAACAGCATTTATTTGAAAATTATCTTTTGTAACATCATAAATGTAACTTTTTATCAAATTAATGCATCCTTGATATTAAATATTTACATTTGTGAATAGTAGTGTACTGTAAATAACGGTAAATTCTCACCTTTTAGATTCTGGATCAGAAAAACAACACATGATATCGAAATATTGTTGTATCTTAATTAAGTTTGGATGTGAACACTTTTATATTATGGAAGCGGCCAGCCAATATTTAAAATGTTTTCCTTTTGCATATTTTTTAAATTAATTTCACTTATCTCACTTTAACCGTACATTGGGAAAAGAAGCGAGGCCCTCGAGACTTTCAGACGTCAGCTGACAGACTTTTGCGAGGAAAGCTCTTTGGTAAATGTTGTAATGTTGATTTTACACTTCTCTATGTTCAGTGTTCATACAATATATGCATTTATGAAAAAGAAATGACTCAAGAACATTTCTGTCAGTGTTGAACAGACAAATAAGCAAGACAAGATTAATCAAACTGACAACCGAGTCCAACTTTTTAGACGCTCAGCGTTCTGCAAATGGATCCTCAGTAATATGATCAGGGATTGGACCGTATCCACTGTCTCAGCCAATCACGTCGTCTGTTAATCATCTCAGCCAATCAATTTGTTTGTTAATCCGCTTGGTCTTGCAAAAACAAATTTGCATGTCCCGGTTGATGGACTGATCACCGTCAGACTGAATAACCAACATCTTCGGCCAATATAAAGTATAATAACTGCAATGCAATAAAACACCATTAAATGCATCATACAAATAATGATTATGAAGCTTCATTGTTGGCGATTCATATGAAGACTGAAGATGTTTTTGTTCAGGTTACAATCTGTGTCTCTGCTTTCGCTTCAGCTTCATGACGTCGTACAGAAACTGCGGTATAATCTTTAACAGCACACATGTAGTGTTTATATTATCATCTATATAATGACTGTATTTAAATAAAAGAGGAATAAATGTTAAAGACACGACACTTCACACTGACCTGGTTTTCCACATGCACATTATGACTTCAGCGCGGGCACACACACACACACACACACACACACACACACACACACACACACACACACACACACACTGACTCTTACTCACAAACACACAAAAACACACACACACACACACACACACACACACACACACACACACACACTGACTCTTACTCACAAACACACAAAAAAACACACACACACACACACACACTGACTCTTACTCACAAACACACACACACACACACACACGCACACACTCACAAAAACACACACTTACACAGACACACACATTCACAACACGCACACAAACATACATGTACACACACACACACACACACACACAGACTCTTACTCACAAACACACACACACACACTCACAAAAACACACACTCACACAGCCACACACATCCACACCACGCACACAAACATACGTGTACACCCACCCACACGCACGCACACACACAGACACACACACACACACACACACTCACTCACTGACTCTTACTCACAAACACACACACACACACACACATCCACAAACATACATACACGCACACACACACACGCACACACTCACTCACAAACACACACACACTCACAAACACACACACTCACAAACACAAACACACACACACACACACACACACACACACACACACACACACACACACATACACACACACACACACACTCACTCAGTCTTACACACACACACACAGCAATGTGTGTTAATACCGTAATATGTACACATTCATGAACAGAATCAATCACAAATAAAATGACATAATTCATAACCCTTATATTCCTGAATTATGCGTAAAGTAAACATCGATATTTCTGCAGAACTCTGACAGCTCACGAGCCAATCAGAGCCTCTCACTGAGAATGCCCCGCCCACTGGAGCAATCTGATTGATTGACATGGGTCGTGTCCAATTTAAAACGCTTCGATTAGACTTAACTGCGTCTATATAATAATTCAGAAACATAACCTAGTAGACCAGCATAAACCTGGCATGCAGAAAATACGCATAGTGTTTTGATTTTATGGAAACTTGTTTCCACAACGGAATAAAAAAAAAAAAATTTCCTCAGATTTTTTATATTTTTTATTCCATGGCAGAAATAAGCTTCCATACATTTATCCTCTGTCACTATATACAAAACTAGATTCCTCTGAAGAAAATCGGTGTTTGCCTGCTGTGGGTCGTTGCCAGGGTGTTTCTAAGCGGTCGCTAGGGTGTCGTTGTTGGTTGCTAGGTGGTGACATACGTAAGTTCGCCTCATATTTTGGTCTGTATATAAATATATATATATATATACTCAAAGAAATCCTTCACAGGGATATTAAATGAAAGCATTTCTTTTATGTGCATTATATTTTAGTAATATTTGCATTATATCGTGGTTATATTATAACATGATGCTGTTGTTTAATGTTCACAAAAAGTGCACTTTAAAAAATGCTGGGTTGTTTTAACCCAATTTTGGGTCAAATATGGACAAACCCAAACGTTGGATTAAAAGTGCATTTTAAAAATGTAACCCAATAGCTGGGTTATTCCATATTTGACCCAAAATTGGACCCATTTTTTAGAGTGCACCAACTATCCTCATCGTCACTGACACTGATCTGAGCTTGATGTCGATAGTCTGCAGAAATAAAACCTCGAATCACCACAAACGTCCATTAGCCGAACCAAACGACCCTGAGTCCTGACCGCAGACCCTTTGACCCTGACCTCTGACCTCTAGGCGCAGTGGGACAGGCTGAGTTTCAGGACGCCGTCCGCGTGCATCTTGAAGAGCAGTTTGAACTCGGTGGGCAGCTGGTGCGACTCCTGCCACTTGGTGGTGAACTTGGTGCCCTTCTTGTCGTAGTAATGGTACGGCAGCTCCTTGCCGGTGTTGGGGTCCCAGCCGAAGGGCCAGAACCCGTACAGGTGCACCTGGTCACACAGGGACGAGGCCAGCGTGAACATCAGGATCCCCGTGCTCAGGCGCTTCGGGGACAGAGCCTTCGTTTTCCAGTACCTGAGGACAAACAAGAGGAACAAATTAGAAATTAGAAATAGGATTAACAAAATCAATAAGTGTGTATTAGCTGATATGTGGACCACAAAACCAGTCACATGGGTCAATTCTTTAAAATTGAGATGTATATATCATATAAAGCTGAATAAATAATCTCTCCATTGATGTGTGGTTTGTTAGGATAGGACAATATTTGGTCGAGACACAACTATTGAAAATCTGGAATCTGAGGAGCAAAAAAATTTAAACATTGAGAAAATCTCCTTTAAAGTTGTGCATTTATGTTCACGATTGTGCTGCATTCACTCACAAAAATACATGTTTTATATATTTACGGTAGGACATTTACTAAATATCTTCATGGAACATGATCTTAATATCCTCATGATTTTTGGCATAACAGAAAAATTATGCCTAAAAATTAGTCTTAAATTCTATCTGTAGGTCTGAAGAGCATTTGGATGAATCTCACAAAACATGTGATATATACATAATATACATATATTTATATTAGGGATGCACGGATATGAAAACTTTGCCTGATACCGTTAATTAATTATATTTGTAAGTCGATAACCGATATATTGGCTGATAAATCTGAATCCAAATTTTTTAATAATTTTTGAGAGCCTGAAACAATCCATGTCTCAAGCACACAATTATAATGTTCTCATTATAATAGTATATAGCCAATATGACAGACGCTCTGTCTCAAGCCTTCGTTTTCCAGTGCCTGCAGATAAACAAGAGGAACTGCATCTGAAAATATAGTTTGCATTGTTTCTTTTACATTCAGTTCTGATTTAAACAAACTATCTTTGCATATTTTGCAATGTCACAAATTGGAAATAGGATTAACAAAATCAAAAAGTATTCGCTGATATAGTCTATCTGTAGGTCTGAAGAGCATTTGGCTATATATACTTATATATATATATTAGGGATGCATGGATATGAACATTTTGGACGATACGATAACCGATAATTCTTTGTATTTGAAAGCCGATAACCGATATATTGGCCGATAAATCTAAATCAAAAATGTTATATAACTTATGAGAGCCTGATTACAAAAACAAAAGTCTCATCATTGAAATCCACGTCTCAAACACACAATTATAATGTTCTCATAATAATATTAAGTAGCCGATATGACAGACTTGCGCTGCACATGTTCACTTTTCTGTTTTTTTCCTTTTTTGAAGTGATTTCAATCATATTTCAAGCAATTCAAAATCATCATAATGAACAGTGCGCATCTGAAGAGTCTCAGCTGAAGGAGATAATATATTATTTATCAGCTTTAATATATTGGCCAAATTTTCTTATCGGGCCGATAACGAATGCATTATGGTATTTATCAGTGTCAACAATAATGTAAAAAAATCAAGTGTAAAGCCCTTTAAAAATTATATTATTACATTATTAAACAATACAAAACATCTATATTTAAAACAAAAACTTCATAGACAAAACCTTTATTTGTAAATTATCATAATGTCATAAAATGAAAATATTTCATTTCAAAATATGATATAATTTTGCTCCCAACATATATATATAAATAGAATTCCATATTGGTGGAATTTCAATAGAATTGGTATATACAGTATATATATATATATATATACAATTCTAGCAATTAAAGGAGAACTCCGGTGCAAAATGAACCTTTGGTCTAATTACACATTGTTACCTAGTCAACCGTTATCTGAGATTTGTTTTCATGATTATCGAATGTAAATAGTTTTATCTCTAAAAACAGTTTAGCCTATAACGCTAGTATAACGCTAGTATATGGGGCATGGAGTAATGACAAATAAAAATCGCTTGTTAATACCACTAACAAGGCTCAGACTCTATCAATCGATCTACGAACCACCGATCCAAATGCGCTGGACCATATGAGATTCTACACAGTTCAGCGCATTTGGATCGGTGGTTCGTAGATCGATTGATAGAGTCTGTTTTTCCAAGATGGATTCTGCTTATATACGTGAAGTTGACTGTATGTATAAAATATCTTCTTATTAAACTGTCTGGACACTGTCAAAGTTCTCAATGCTTCGGTTTGAGGGTAGGGACCTTCATTATGCTACCGTGTTAGTGTGGGGCTATTTTGAGCCTTGTTAGTGGTATTAACAAGCGATTTTTATTTGTCAGTACTCTAAGCCCCATATACTAGCGTTATACTAGCGTTATAGGCTAAACTGTTTTTAGAGATAAAACTATTTACATTCGATAATCATGAAAACAAATCTCAGATAACGGTTGACTAGGTAACAATGTGTAATTAGACCAAAGGTTCATTTTGCACCGGAGTTCTCCTTTAATATAAAACCTATTTATTTATTATGGTCAGCAATAATGTGAAAATCAATTATATAGCCTTTTATAAAATTACATTATTATATTATTTAAATTATATTAATTGACCAATGAATAAAACAAAACCCTTAATTAATTAATTAATTAAATTATTTTTCAAATTGTAAACCAGAATAAATACCAATACCTCTTTACTCTGCACTTCATTATACACTCTCATTCAAACGTTTGGGGTCAGTAAGATATATAAAAAAAAAAAAATTAACACTTTTATTAATTAAGGATGCATTAAATTGATGAAAAGTGACAGTAAAGAAATTTATAATGTTACAAAAGATTCGATTTCAGATAAATGCTGTTCTTATGAACTTTATATTCATCAAAGAATCCTGAAAAATAAAATGTATTAACCGTTTTCAACATTGATAATAATCATAAATGTTTATGAGCATCAAATCATCATATTAGAGTGATTTCTGAAGGATCATGTGACACTGAAGACTGGAGTAATGATGCTGAAAATTCAGATTTGATCACAGGAATAAATTACACTTTACTGTATATTCACATAGAGAACTGATGATTTACATTGTAATAATATTTCAATTTTTTACTGTATTTTTGATCAAATAAATCCAGAACTGGTGAGCAGAAGAGACTTTTCCCCCTAAAAATCTTACTGACCCCAAACTTTTGAACACGAGTGTACATGTGATTTTGACCCGGGTCACGGGTGTGTTTGTGTGATATTAGGGTAATGTAGGTAAAACCATCGACAGTCATAAACATGTTTTCCAGAGCAGAGCTCCGGCAACACAAGCCCTCTGAGATCTTCCCTGCAGACCCTTCAGCAGAGCTTCAGCTTTACATGATTCAGAGAAATATCCTCATGTACAGTTAACGGCGGTAAACCACTGCATACACACTGCACAGCTTACCCAGAAACCCCCGGGTAACACACTAATGCGTTTCACCAAAAGTGGCACATGTGTCTGCAGGAAAACTGTGACAACACATCCATGAAGGTCAGCTGCTCCTGTGTGTGTGTGTGTGTGTGTGTGTGTGTGTGTGTGTGTGTGTGTGTGTGTGTGTGTGTGTGTGTGTGTTCAGAGGTTCATTCGCTCAGAGCAAGGTTAGTTCAGCCACCATCTCTAATAGAGTCACAGCGCTGGTGAACAGTGAACAACCGTGTGTGTGTGTGTGTGTGTGTGTGTGTTTTATATAGGTCCGTTTATTCCATAACATTAGTGTGTGCATGAAGGTAAATTCCTACAGACACTGTTAAATTTAAATTTAAATTATTTTGAAGGTAAAACTGTTCTGAGCTTGTAATGAGTTTCGGGTCGGTAAGATTTTTCAGTTTTTGAGCGTGTCTCGTCTGCTGCTCACCAAAGCGGCGTTTATTTGATCAAAAATACAGTAAAAATGTGAAATATTATTCTAATGTAAATCGGCTGTTTTCTATGTGAATATATATAAAGTGTAATTTATTCCTGTGATCAAAGCTGAATTTATCATCATTACTCCAGTCTTCAGTGTCACATGATCCTTCACAACTCAGTATAATATGATGATCAAGAAACATTTATGATTATTATCAATGTTGAAAACAACTCATATTTTTGTGGAAACCATGATAAAACATTTTTTTCAGGATTCTATAATGAATAAAGTTCAAAAGAACAGCATTTATTTGAAATTTAATCTTTTGTAACATTATGAATGTCTTTACTGTCACTTTTCATCCATTTAATGCATCCTTGATGAATAAAAGTATGAATTATTTTAAAAAATCTTACTGACTCCAAACTTTTGAACTGTACTGCATGTACTTATTTATTTAAGCATTTTAAAAAGAGTTTAAAAGAATTACATTAATCATTTTCTATTCATTTACTTATTTTAAAGATGTAATTAAAAAAATATTATTAATATTATTAATTTAATATGAATACTATTAATAAAATGTATTAATATTTATTAATAGTATTAAATTTTTTATATCAAAATAAATGACATATTTTCTGATTATATTATTATTTTTAATTATAATTACAACCTGTACATGCAATCACGGAGATCCTTTTTGGTCACTGACTGTTAAGCCGAGTATCTATTAAACCTCTTGAGGAGCATGAGATCGTCTTCCGGGGTTAATCTGTCCAATCGGACACAACGACTCGCTTTAATGGGATTGCAGAAGATTACAGGACAACAGCTCGGCTCTGTGCGTGACGAGTTAAACCCAGCAACTCTCACTCGCTCTGTTTACATGCAGCGAGTGTGATCATCTCATCTTCTGCTTCGTACCATCCCAAAAATACAGTTTACATCTTGCTATTCTGACTCTCTATCTCGCAATTCTGAGTTTACATCTCGCAATTCTGACTCTATCTCGCAATTCTGAGTTTACATCTCGCAATTCTGACTCTATCTCGCAATTCTGAGTTTACATCTCGCAATTCTGACTCTCTATCTCGCAATTCTGAGTTTACATCTCGCAATTCTGAGTTTACATCTCGCAATTCTGACTCTCTATCTCGCAATTCTGACTCTATCTCGCAATTCTGATTTACATCTCGCAATTCTGACTCTCTATCTTGCAATTCTGAGTTTACATCTCGCAATTCTGACTCTCTATCTCGCAATTCTGAGTTTACATCTCGCAATTCTGAGTTTACATCTCGCAATTCTGACTCTCTATCTCGCAATTCTAAATTTTCATCTCGCAATTCTGACTCTCTATCTCGCAATTCTAAATTTTCATCTCGCAATTCTGACTCTCTATCTCGCAATTCTAAATTTTCATCTCGCAATTCTGACTCTCTATCTCGCAATTCTGACGCTCTATCTCGCAATTCTAAATTTTCATCTCGCAATTCTGACTCTCTATCTCGCAATTCTAAATTTTCATCTCGCAATTCTGACTCTCTATCTCGCAATTCTGACGCTCTATCTCGCAATTAAAAATTTTCATCTCACAATTCAAAATTTTCATCTCACAATTCTGACTCTCTATCTCGCAATTCTGACTCTCTATCTCGCAATTCTGACTCTCTCCATCTCGCAATTCTGACTCTCTATCTCGCAATTCTGACGCTCTATCTCGCAATTCTAAATTTTCATCTCGCAATTCTGACTCTCTATCTCGCAATTCTAAATTTTCATCTCGCAATTCTGACTCTCTATCTCGCAATTCTGACGCTCTATCTCGCAATTCAAAATTTTCATCTCACAATTCTGACTCTCTATCTCGCAATTCTGACTCTCTATCTCGCAATTCTGACTCTCTCCATCTCGCAATTCTGACTCTCTATCTCGCTATTCTGACGCTCTATCTCGCAATTCAAAATTTTCATCTCACAATTCTGACTCTCTATCTCGCAATTCTGACTCTCTATCTCGCAATTCTGACTCTCTCCATCTCGCAATTCTGACTCTCTATCTCGCTATTCTGACGCTCTATCTCGCTATTCTAAATTTTCATCTCGCAATTCTGACTCTCTATCTCGCAATTCTGACGCTCTATCTCGCAATTCAAAATTTTCATCTCGCAATTCTGACTCTCTATCTCGCTATTCTAAATTTTCATCTCGCAATTCTGACTCTCTATCTCGCAATTCTGACGCTCTATCTCGCAATTCAAAATTTTCATCTCACAATTCTGACTCTCTATCTCGCAATTCTGACTCTCTATCTCGCAATTCTGACTCTCTCCATCTCGCAATTCTGACTCTCTATCTCGCTATTCTGACGCTCTATCTCGCTATTCTAAATTTTCATCTCACAATTCTGACTCTCTATCTCGCAATTCTGACTCTCTATCTCGCAATTCTGACTCTCTATCTCGCAATTCTGACTCTCTATCTCGCAATTCTGACTCTCTCCATCTCGCAATTCTGACTCTCTATCTCGCTATTCTGACGCTCTATCTCGCTATTCTAAATTTTCATCTCGCAATTCTGACTCTCTATCTCGCAATTCTGACTCTCTATCTCGCAATTCTGACTCTCTATCTCGCAATTCTGACGCTCTATCTCGCAATTCTGACTCTCTATCTCGCAATTCTGACTCTCTCCATCTCGCAATTCTGACTCTCTATCTCGCTATTCTGACTTTTTTGGGGAATTTTGAGTTTATATCTCAGAATTCTCACTTACTCCTCCTGTAATTCTGAGTTTGCATCTAGAAATTTTTACTTTTTATCGGAATTCTGAGTTAGTTTATATCACAATTCTGACTTTCTTCTCGGAATTCTGAGTTTGCATCTCGCAATTCCGACTTTCTTCTCAGAATTCTGACTTCTCGGAATTCTGAGTTTACATCTAGGAATTTTTACTTTTTATTGGAATTCTGAGTTAGTTTATATCTCACAATTCTGACTTTCTTCTCAGAATTCTCAGTTTACATCTCGCAATTCTGACTTTTTTTCTTAAAGAATTTGAGTTTACATCTCGCAATTCTGACTTTTTTCTCTGAATTTTGAGTTTACATCTCAGAATTTGGACTTTCTTCTCGGAATTCTGAGTTTACATCTAGGAATTTTCACTCTTTTATCGGAATTCTGAGTGAGTTTATATCTCAGAATTCTGACTTTTCTGAGAAAAAAGTCAGAATTGGGAGACATAAACTCGTAATTGTGAGGAAAAAAGATGTTTGTGTTGATTTTTTTATTATGTGTCTTAATAATAATAATAATTTGTTACATTTATATAGCGCTTTTTCTCGCCACTCAAAGCGCTTTACACAGAAGGGGGAATCTCCTCAACCACCACTGGTGTGCAGCTCCACCTGATGATGCGACGGCAGCCATATTGCACCAGAACGCCCACCACACACCAGCTTACTGGTGGAGAGGAGACAGTGATGGAGCCAATCAGTGTATGAGGATGATTAGGAGGCCATGATGGACCGGATGGGATTTTTAATGACCACAGAGAGTCAGGACCACGGTTTAACATCTCATCTGAAGGACGGTGCTCTTTGTCAGTATAGTGTCCCCGTCACTACACCGGGGTGCTAGGACCCACACAGACCACAGGGTGAGCGCCCCCTACTGGCCTCACTAACACCTCTTCCAGCAGTTTTCCCAGGAGTCTCCCATCCAGGTACTGGCCAGGCTCAACCCTGTTCAGCTTCAGTGGGTGACCAGTCTTGGGCTACAAGGTGATATGGCTGCTGGCTACAAGCTTAAAGTCTTAAGTTCTTAAGTCTTCAACAAGCTTCCATACAAAACTCAAAATAACACCATAGTATTTTTAGAAGAGTGGTTCTCAAATGAAGCTTAAACAGGTTCAGATATACGTACAAAATCTCTTACCTGTTCACATACTGCATAATGTTTCCCGGCCAGGCTAACTGCACTTTGAGCTGCCCCTTGTGCTCTACGAAGAAATCTACGAGTGTGCGTGTGACAGTGGCCGACGTGTGGAAGAAAAAGGCCGGGATCCACAGGATCGCGCCGTCCAGCTTCTTCAGACTCAAGAAGAAATTGTTCCTGTCCTGGATGGTCAGCAGGTTGTTGTAGTATTTCTCCAGAATACTGGGGTTGAAGGTGGTGAGGTTGGTCCGGCGGCCCACGTCGCGACGGAAGACTTCGGTGGGCGCGAAGTTGCAGCGGAAAACAAAGTCATACTTGTCGATCTCGGGGCCGCAGCGGCTCCCGGTGAGGATCCCGCTGTTTCCCACCACAGCGCAGGTGTTGTAGCGCTTGTTGAGGACCGGAGAAGAGTCCGGGAGCAAAGACCTGAGGTTCTCGCCGATGGAGAACACGTACTTGTGACTGGAGTAGTCGTAGTGCATTAACTGACCCACACGGACGCTGCTCTTGGTCAGGGTGAAGTTGTGCGGGACGTCGATGTACTGGCCGATCTCTTTACTGGAAAACACACGCAACGACATCAGAGTGAAGTGAACAGAGTCACAGAGACGCAACACAAGGGAGAGAATTAGCAGCTGTTTTAACACAGATTTTAGGCCCGTTCAAAACTAGAATATCCATAACCGTAAAGTCTAAATAATATAACTATACTTAAAAAATATTTAGTAATATTTGATATTACATACACATGTGAGAGTTGACGTTGTATAAACAGTTAGAAAAATTATGTTTTCTAAAATGTTGACATTTGATTTAAAAAAGATAAAAACCTTTATAATAATATAAATAAATAAATAAATAACAAGAATGATAACTATAACATAACATTTAACATGTGAGAGTTGATGTGTTTTAATTTTTCTAAATAATTTTACACAAAAAATAATAATAATATTATTAAACCTTGTTGTAGTTACATTAAAAAAAAAATAATATTACTATTAAAAATATTAATATTTTTAATATTAAATATTACATACACCTGTGAGAGTTAATGGGTTTTTATTATTTTATTTTTTAAATAATGTCTTCATAAAATTTAGCACTTTATTTGAGTCATTTATTAATATTAATAATACTCAATTTTAAATGAATCATATTTTAAAATAAAATGCTTTCAAAATAAATAAAAATCAAGAACAATAACCATAAATTTGAATAAAATTTCCGTTTTAAAATAGATGTATTAATATAAAAATATCAATCATTAAAAAAATAGATATATACATAATAATAAGGATAACTATAACCATAACATATATTCATATCAATATTTAATATTACAAAAACGTGAAAGTTGATGTTTTATAAACATAAAAAAAGTGTTTTTGATTTAAATAAATTAGAATGATAACTATAACCATAAAGTTTTAATAATCATTCTAACTAAGGAAATAAACTATAAGGACTAAGTCACTGATTTCTGAAGGATCATGTGACACTGTAGACTGGAGTAATGCTGATAAATTCAGCTTTGATCACAGGAATAAATTACAATTTACTATATATTCACGAAGAAAACAGCTGCTTTACATTAGAATAATATTTCACAATTTTGCTGATTTTACTGTATTTTTAAACAGATAAATGCAGCCATGGTGAGCCGAAGAGGTAGTGTATATATTATTAATTCTAAACCTATTCAGATACTCTCATCATCTGCAGTGTGTGTGTGTGTGTGTGTGTGTGTGTGTGTGTGTGTGTGTGTGTGTGTGTGTGTGTGTGTGTGTGTGTGTGTGTGTGTGTGTGTGTGTGTGCGTGTGTGTGTGTGTGTGTGTGTGTGTGTGTGTGTGTGCGTGCGTGCGTGTGTGCGTGTGTGTGTGTGTGTGTGACGTTCACCTTTGCTCTAAATAAGCGCTCTTGTTAAACCTCCAGCTGCTGGACTCCTGTATGTTCTCGTTGAGGGCATTGTTCAGGGACGTGAACGCAGGGTCCAGGAACTTCATTGCCAGTTGGGACCTGACGAGAAGATGGACAGACAGAGGAAATGAAAACACTGTTCCTGTTCCAGCAGATCCCGATGTCCCGCTGATGGCAGATGCTGAAAGTGGTCCCAATCAATCGGACCCATCCAGAGTCCTGTCAGTCACGGGCCGCCCGGGGCAGTCGATGCCCGCTCTAATTAAACAGCCTCTTTTAGACTCCACGCCTGCTCGTTTGTTCAGGCTTGTTCCGTGTCATTATCAGAGTCTGGGTTACGGCCTCAGAGGTCAGAGCGTGTGTTGCTTTACAGGACGACTCAAGTCACTCACAGTAAAACTCAATCAATTCACACACTCGACTTTTGTTTTGTTTTTACAGTGAGAAGAACTATTTTTGGTGCCACAAAGAACCCTTCAGTGATCAGGTCTTAAAATAAGCATATTTTCTTGAATGTTTTAATATTCTAAAGAACCTTTTAAAACTATAAAGAACCTTTTGTGGCATGGAAAGATTTAATGGATGTTACATCATCAATGCCAATGAAGAATGTCTATTTTTAAGAGTAAAGTTTCTAGACAAACTTTGAAGCCTAGCCAGAAAGTTTGAAGTAGTTTTAACAGCTTTAGGTCTGAAGCTTTTAATTTAGTAGTTTTAAAAGCTAGAATGTTAGATATATGCATGATTTATCATGTTTCTAGCTTTATTTAGCATATTACTAGCATACAATAACATTTGCTAGCATGATTTAGTATGTCGCTAGCATGTTTCTAGCCGGATTTAACATTAACATGTTTTAGCATGTTGCTAGCATTATTTAGTGCATTGTTAGCATGTTTCAAACATGATTTAGCATTGTTAACATGTTGCCAGCATTATATGCATTTAGTGCATTGTTAGCATATTTCTAGCATATTAATAGCATGTATTTACATTTGCTAGCATAATTTAACATGTTGCTAGCATATTTCTAACATGATTTAATATTTTTAATATGTTTTAGCATGATTTGACGTATCGCTAACATGATTTAACGTATTAATACCATGCAATAACATTTGCTAACATGATTGAGCATTTTGCTATCATGTTTCTAGCATGATTTAACATTTTGCTAGCATTATTTGGTGCATTATTAGCATTTTTCTTTATATCAGAGTCAGTGTTTCTGAACTCCTGAAACGCCTCCATTGTAGTCTTGAGTTTCTTCCGGGAACAAACACGTCACAATATTCCTCATTATAATAATTAATACGCAGAATAAAGGGGCGGGGCCTGGTTGAGTTAGTTAGTAGTGTGTTAAACTGGTGGTTATGGTAAGGGGCGGGACATTTCCCAAACACACTCGAAGCGCTCGACCAATCACAACACACTGATCCAGCCGACCAATCAGAGCACAGTGTGCTTTTCAGAAGGCGGGGCTTCATCGAGACAGGAAGTAAACAGAGCGTTACTGACAGACTGGGAAGAGAGGAGCCGCAACAATGGAGAATATGAGGAGAATAATCAACATTCAAGCAGGAAAACTGTTCTAGTGGAGATAAAAACAACAAGGGCATGACAGATCAGACATTTGCTGTAAACCTGTTGGCATGTGCAATTACTTACACACTGAAATTATTCAAATAAAACTTAAGTAATTGAAATCAAGTCTCTCGTACACTACTATCTGATCTGAACTTAAAGCACATTTGAAGGCACTTCTGCTAGTTTTGGCCTTTTCTCTCTTCCCTGGCGGAAGTTCAGATGGCGAACCGCTGATGAATAACATATGGTCATACAAGAGTGCTGGATCAAAATAACTCCTGCTATGTAACCTTGACTGTAGCAAAAGCGTCTGATTACTGACTGGAAATGAAACTGCCAGAGGAGTAAATCAGGACCAAGGACAGCGTCCAGGGCCTCCATCCTTCAGTTTCAATCAAACACAACATTAAAACTGGACTTTGGTTGCACTTTAACCGTGAGTGTTTCCGTACAGCATAGTTCTTCACATAACTCTCATCAAGTAACAAGCACTTCTGTGCACATGTTTGATTTCAGCCAAAAGGAAAAGTAGTGAGACTATTCTACATAATTAGGTTAAGTATTTTTTAAAAACATATTCTTGATGGTCAGCAAGTTAGACTAAGAAATTATGCATTAATCAAATGTAAAGTAGTTTATCACTCGACATTTGCCCAAAAAACTTTCTTAAAAGAGCATTTTTCTTAATGTGGAGAACATTTTAATATTCTACAGAACCTTTTTCAATTATAAAGAACCTAAAAGGTTCTTCATGGAACCATTGGTGCCAATAAAGCATCTTTATGTTTAAATGTGTATCACTCTTCAAAATAAAGGTTCTAAATGGAATCTTAAGGGTTCTGTCAGGCACTTCATTTATAGAACCTTTCAGGAGTTCCATCATGGATCATTTTATGGATTTAGTTTGAATTAGCCTACTTCATTTTTTTATTTAATTAAATGTTATATTAAACAGCTCATAAACATTCCTTATCACTAGAAAAAAAAATAACAACCCATTAAATATAAAAAGTATTATGCAATAATTTAAGGCATTTCTCCTTATTTAGAACCTTTTTGTCAGACACGGTTGTTAAAAATGTAACCTATATAGAACCTTTTTATATATATAAAAGTGTTTATTATGGAACTATAGATGCCAATAAAGAATATGCGTTAGAATAGAATGCATGACATATATAATATGAATGCAGCCAGCTGACTGTTCAGAAACCATTACTCTGCGAAATATGAGAATGTAGGTTAGTCCATCTTCATGAGCCAGGACTGAACTGCGCATGCGCACTGAGCATCATGACAGAAGGACAAGAGGCCTTTCCCAAAAATGTGATCAAAACACACGCTTATTTACCCGCATGCGATTAGAAACGCTGCCCTTTTGATTTATAGAAATAAACAACCCCGTTATGACATTTTTAATGAATGTATGTGATAAATCACGTGTTCACTCACCGAAACCCCGCGTGAAACATGTACATCCGCGGACCGCCGCCGTTGGCGTATTTCGGGCCGGTGAAGATGAAGTCTTTCTTGATGGACACGTAACTGATCAATGACAAAATGAGCAAAGCGACGCTGAACATCACCAGACCCAGAACACTGACGACCCGAACCATCTCAGCCCAGAAAACACTGCGATTCACACACGGAGAAGGAACATGATGGCTGTGAGCTGCACCGTCTCAGATGCTGAGGATGATGAAGATGAAGAACCGGGATCCGCGGAGTCTCTCATCAGCACCGGCCGCTGCCATGTGCAGATAAACGTCGAATATGGGCGTTTAGCTGTAAACACCTGCGCTCACATCCGTCTCATGCATAAAACACCGGCGATATTTAAAGGAGACTCGATCCTGTTCAGAGAAATCCAAGAAATAAACAAGTCACTGCAGCAGATGGAGGCGCTGGAGCCTCCACGGCCACTAAAGGGTTACACGGATTATCCTGATCTCTCTCTCTCTCACACACACACACACACATCTGCAATATCCTCATAACAAAAACACGTTCTGCATTTTAGATCCCTGCACAAGTGCACAATAGCTTTACTGTATGAAATCATATTGTTATTCAATATATTTAGGGCCAAAAGTGATATCCGGACAAAGAAAATGGACATCTTCACCATTTATTTAAATATTATAAACGATGTTGTAAGTTGTGCTTGGAGTCGATTGTTTTATTTGTAATAATAACATAATTAAAGTAAACATGACAAATTGTGTCAACAATCATTCAAAGAAATTACAAACACATGCAAAAACAGGAGAGAACCAAAAAAAATATTAATAACTGATTATGTTGCTTTTTCCTGTCAGCTTTTTGTTTTTCTATAAAATAAAATAAAATTGCACTGTAAAATAAAACCTGTAGCTGTAGTTTGCCTTTTTAAAATAATTTTGTCAGATAAATACCTTAACAAATTTAGAGTAAATCACTATGTTGTGATATAATGATTTCTACACCAACAATAACAATACAAAACCCCACAATGTCTGCAGTAATGTATAATGTTAATATGTGCAGAGATTACTGTAATCCCGATACAAAATACAAAAGGTCAGGGATTTTGACTAATGGAATGGATAGTATCGGACTGTGTATAATCTCATATCATTTCATTTTGTTACGGGTTGCAAGTAACTTGCAATTTAATAAAATTACGGTGACATTTGTGGTTACTGGAGAGCTTCAAGCCTAGTTTGCTTTTATGGAAATTAAAAACAGAAAATTGAACATCAAAATCTACTTCTGCAAGTGAAAATGCTAATAGTTTCCTCTCAAAGCATCCGGACAAAACCAGGATTGTTAGCAGCCGCTAACAAGGACTTAAACCTGCTGAAACCTTTGGATTAGCAGCTCAGACTTGAAACCGTCATCTCAACAGTTCCAGTGATTTGTGTGTAAACACTTAATGAGGAACCATCTAAAGCAGCTCTAATCACAACTGAACCTCATAAGTGACTGATCCGAAACACTTTTCATAGACAGCAATGGCTAACTAACGCTACTATTAACCATCACTAAACTAGTGCTACAGTTAACCACCACTAAACTAGTGCTACTGTTAACCATCACTAAACTAGTGCTACTGTTAACCATCACTAAACTAGTGCTACTGTTAACCATCACTAAACTAGTGCTACAGTTAACCATCACTAAACTAGTGCTACTGTTAACCACCACTAAACTAGTGCTACTGTTAACCATCACTAAACTAGTGCTACTGTTAACCATCACTAAACTAGTGCCACTGTTAACCATCACTAAACTAGTGCTACAGTTAACCATCACTAAACTAGTGCTACTGTTAACCATCACTAAACTAGTGCTAGTGTTAACCATCACTAAACTAGTGCTAGTGTTAATCATCACTAAACTAGTGCTACTGTTAACCATCATTAAACTAGTGCTAGTGTTAACCATCACTAAACTAGTGCTAAACTAGTGCTAGTGTTAACCATCACTAAACTAGTGCCACTGTTAACCATCACTAAACTAGTGCTAGTGTTAACCATCACTAAACTAGTGCCACTGTTAACCATCACTAAACTAGTGCCACTGTTAACCATCACTAAACTAGTGCCACTGTTAACCATCACTAAACTAGTGCTCCTGTTAACCATCACTAAACTAGTGCTACAGTTAACCATCACTAAACTAGTGCTACAGTTAACCATCACTAAACTAGTGCCACTGTTAACCATCATTAAACTAGTGCTACAGTTAACCATCACTAAACTAGTGCCACTGTTAACCATCACTAAACTAGTGCTACTGTTAACCACCACTAAACCACTGCTACTGTAAACCACCACTAAACTAGTGCTACAGTTAACCATCACTAAACTAGTGCCACTGTTAACCATCACTAAACTAGTGCTACAGTTAACCATCACTAAACTAGTGCCACTGTAAACCATCACTAAACTAGTGCTACTGTAAACAACCACTAAATTAGTGCTACAGTTAACCATAACTAAACTAGTGCCACTGTTAACCATCACTAAACTAGTGCTACAGTTAACCATCACTAAACTAGTGCTACTGTTAACCATCACAAAATTAGTGCCACTGTAAACCACCACTAAACTAGTGCTACAGTTAACCATCACTAAACTAGTGCTACAGTTAACCATCACTAAACTAGTGCTACTGTAAACCACCACTAAACTAGTGCTACAGTAAACCATCACTAAACTAGTGCTACAGTTAACCATCACTAAACTAGTGCTACTGTAAACCACCACTAAACTAGTGCTACAGTAAACCATCACTAAACTAGTGCTACAGTTAACCATCACTAAACTAGTGCTACAGTTAACCATCACTAAATTAGTGCCACTGTAAACCACCACTAAACTAGTGCTACAGTTAACCATCACTAAACTAGTGCTACTGTAAACCACCGCTAAACTAGTGCTACAGTTAACCATCACTAAACTAGTGCTACAGTTAACATCACTAAACTAGTGCTACAGTTAACATCACTAAACTAGTGCTACAGTTAACATCACTAAACTAGTGCTACTGTTAACCATCACTAAACTAGTGCCACTGTTAACATCACTAAACTAGTGCTACAGTTAACCATCACTAAACTAGTGCTACAGTTAACCATCACTAAACTAGTGCTACAGTTAACCATCACTAAACTAGTGCCACTGTTAACCATCACTAAACTAGTGCCACTGTTAACCATCACTAAACTAGTGCTACAGTTAACCATCACTAAACTAGTGCCACTGTTAACCATCGCTAAACTAGTGCTACTGTTAACCACCACTAAACCACTGCTACTGTAAACCACCACTAAACTAGTGCTACAGTTAACCATCACTAAACTAGTGCCACTGTTAACCATCACTAAACTAGTGCTACAGTTAACCATCACTAAACTAGTGCCACTGTAAACCATCACTAAACTAGTGCTACTGTAAACAACCACTAAATTAGTGCTACAGTTAACCATAACTAAACTAGTGCCACTGTTAACCATCACTAAACTAGTGCTACAGTTAACCATCACTAAACTAGTGCTACTGTTAACCATCACTAAATTAGTGCCACTGTAAACCACCACTAAACTAGTGCTACAGTTAACCATCACTAAACTAGTGCTACAGTTAACC
>NC_136892.1:32465806-32493306 GCF_949152265.1 Phoxinus phoxinus
AAGAGAGAGTGTGTGTGTGTCACGGTGCAGAAAGAGAGAGTGTGTGTGTCACGGTGCAGAAAGAGAGTGTGTGTGTGTCACGGTGCAGAAAGAGAGAGTGTGTGTGTCACAGTGCAGAAAGAGAGAGTGTGTGTGTCACGGTGCAGAAAGAGAGAGTGTGTGTGTGTCACGGTGCAGAAAGAGAGAGTGTGTGTGTTTCACGGTGCAGAAAGAGAGAGTGTGTGTGTTTCACGGTGCAGAAAGAGAGAGTGTGTGTAGGCGAGATGTGGAGGTGAACTACACGGCTAAAGCGCGGGTCAGATGAATGGGGACATTATATGAGGAGACGGCCGCTGAGTTTCTGATGTATGGCTCAGAGGTCAGTGGGTGTGAGACCTGTGTGTGTGTGTGTGTGTGTGTGTGTGTGTGTGTGTGTGATGGCCTGGCCAGGGAGGGATACGGTTGCTAAGCAACAGACTGACCAGAGAGACTCATCTGATTGGAGTTTCATGGGATTAATTTCCGCGCGCAGAAGATGACCGGCGTCAATCACGGCAACACTCGTTCATCAGAGGACAGAAACAGTGTGTGTGTGTGTGAGAGAGTTTACACCGGCTAAACACTCACTAAACACTCATCAATCCCAGCTCAGCTCGGCTGCCGTCCGAGGAAGAGGAATGAGTGTGTGGACGGAGCGAGCAATAATGCTTTAGTGATGGACTTCAGTTCAATAGTCCGACAATCTGAAGCAGAAGTACAGTATTACTGCTCTCTACTCAGACTATTGAGGTCTCAGTATACCATACAGGTGTGTGTGTGTGTGTGTGTGTGTGTGTGTGCACGCTTAAATAAGTCTCTTCTGCTCACCAGAGCTGCTTTTATTTGATCAAAAATACAGTAAAACTGTGAAATATTATTCCAATGTAAATCATCAGTTTTCTATGTGAATATACAGTAAAGTGTAATTTATTCAAATCTGAATTTATCATCATTACTCCAGTCTTCAGTGTCACATGATCTTCACAAATCAGTGTAATATGATGATCTGATGCTCAAAAACATTTAGGATTATTATAAATGATGAATACAGTCGTGCTGCTGTGGAAACTGTGATGTATTGTATAGTATCATGATTCTTTTATGAATATAAAGTATATTATATGAAGAGTTATGCAGTTGATTAGTATGATTTAATGGAAAGTGCCAGATGTTGATTACAGTTTTCTGTAGAGATTTAAGGTTTGACGTTCATAATCCACACAAAACAAGTATTGTCACAAGAGTGTGTGTGTGTGACGATCTCTGTCTCTCTCTCTTGTGTGTAAAAGCTCATCTAACCTGGTGGCCATGAACTCATGCATCACACTGACATGTGACACACACACACACACGCGCGCGCACACACACACACGCGCGCGCACACACTCACAAGCACAAACACACACTTATAAACACACACTCACTCTCTCACTCACACACACAAACACTTATACACACACTCACACTATCTCTCACACACTCACGCACGCAGACACACTCAAACACACAAGCACAAACTTACACACACTCAATCTCTCACACACACTTAAACACAAACACTTATACACACACTCACACGCACGCAGACTCAAACTCACAAGCACAAACACACACTTATACACACACTCACTCACTCACACTCAAACACACAAGCACAAACACACACACTCACTCTCACACACACTCAAACACAAACACACACTTATACATACACTCAAACACATACACACACTCTCTCACACACACGCGCGCACACTCAAACACAAACACTTATACATACACTCACACTCAAACACTTATACACTCACTCTCTCTCTCACACACACGCGCGCACACTCAAACACAAACACTTACATACACTCACACTCAAACACTTATACACTCACTCTCTCTCACACACACGCGCGCACACTCGCACACACAAGCACAAACACACTTATACACACACTCAAACACAAACACTTATACATACACTCACACTCAAACACTTATACACACACTCAAACAAAAACACTTATACACACACTCTCTCTCTCACACACACGCGCGCACACTCAAACACAAACACTTATACATACACTCACACTCAAACACTTATACACTCACTCTCTCTCTCACACACACGCGCGCACACTCAAACACAAACACTTATACATACACTCACACTCAAACACTTATACACTCACTCTCTCTCACACACACGTGCGCACACTCGAACACACAAGCACAAACACACTTATACACACACTCAAACACAAACACTTATACACACACTCAAACACAAACACTTATACATACACTCACACTCTAACACTTATACACACACTTACACACAAGCACAAACACCCACACTTTTTATTTCATAACTGACTTAAATCAAATCAGAATTTCATTAAAAAAAGACTATCTCATAGTTTCAACTTTTAATGTCATAATTATGATTTTTCAAAGCATGTTTTTTCCACATGTGGCAGAAATATTCTTCCATATGATGGTGAATAAATGATGACAGAATTGACACTTTTGGGTGTTTGAACTCTCACAGCTGGAGGAATGATCTCCACTCGAGTCTTCTCTGACTCTACACTGCTGTCCTCTCGTTGCTCTGATTGTTCTCCTCGTCTGTAAGTGGATAAAGCGTCTGCTGAATGATTAACTGTAACTGTCCCTGTAAGGACTTCATTACTGTAACTGCTCATCTCATGTACACGGCTGCAAATAAAAAAATATCTGAAATTCCTGAAATTCAGTTTATGACACACATGATCAAACAGTGAGTGTGAAAATACTCACAACTCTCTAAAATTAACTTTAATGTTCCTGGACAAATATTAGTTCTGTGTTAAAACTGATGTGCTGATGATCTTTCATAACCTCTGACGACACAGACAAAGACTGTTCTGTTATTATCTGTGTGTGTGTGTGTGTGAGCGTGTGTGTGTGTGTGTGTGTGAGTGAGTGAGTGAGTGTGTGTGCTCTAGTTTATGTGATTTATGAGGACACAAATCTGTATAATAACATGTGTATTACACTGGTATTACAACTTAAACATGGTTTATGCTTAAAAAACATAAAAAACAATGTTTTATTAAAAATGTAAAAATGCGCAATGTTTCCTGTGATGAGTAGGTTTAGGGTTAATGTGTGTGTGTGTGTGATGGGTAGGTTTAGGGGCCGGGTCAGTGTAAGGGGAGAGAATATACAGTTTGTACAGTATAAAAACCATTACGCCTATGCAATGTTCTCATAAGTATAGCAAAACAAACTTGTGTGAGTGAGTGAATGTGTGTGTGTGCGTGTGAGTGAGTGTGTGTGTGTGTGCGTGTGAGAGTGAATGAGTGTGTGAGAGAGAGCGCGAGTGAATGCGAGTGCGTGAGAGTGAATGAGTGTGTGTGATTGAGAGTGTGTGTGTGAGTGAGAGAGAGTGTGTGTGTGAGTGAGTGAGAGTGTGTGTGTGTGAGTGAGAGAGAGTGAATGAGTGTGGGTGTGTGTGAGAGAGAGTGAATGAGTGTATGTGATTGAGTGAGTGAGAGTGTGTGTGTGTGTGTGTGTGTGTGTGTGAGAGTGAATGAGTGTGTGTGATTGAGTGAGTGAGAGTGTGTGTGTGTGTGTGTGTGTGTCTACAGTCACTAATAGATGATTCATTCAGCCGCTCTGTGTTTTTTATCACATTCTTGTGCTGCTTCTGTGTGTGTGTGTGTGTGTGTGTGTGTGTGTGTGTGAGTCTCCAGACCGATAAGATCTGCTGCTGTCCTCATGTTAAGGACTTCACTGATAACATTAAAACACGCTCAGAAACAATGGCAGTGAAGATGACATCACACTCAGACCTTTGACAAACACACAGAGAGAAGCCGAGCAAACACAGCGACGCGTGAAGGCAAATGATCAACCCTGGGGCTCGCTTTCTGGCGTTCTGGGGACAAATGTGTGTATTCCTCAAGACAATCACAAATACTTCATTATAAGCACATGCCTGTAGGAAAGACAATCACACTGCATTAGACTTGTACAGAGTTTCAGAAAAGATCTCGATAAATCTGCTCGAATTTGTCTAAATATATGAACAATATTTTAAAAGGAACATCTGGCAATAAACGACACATAACTGAGATCTCATCACGTCTCAATATTGTAGACACAGGGTTTGTGTCTCTGAAATCAGACACATGTGAGAAGCGGTTTAGTCATTAAAACTAAAATAATCTCATTGTGGAGAAACACCTGAGATCTCAGCTGTGATTCCCCCGGTTCCTATGTGTGTGTGTGTGTGTGTGTGTAGCTTCATTCATCAAGCACAAATCTGTGTAATGATGCAACATGCACTTACACGATTATCCCACAGATACGGCGGTGGAAAACATTCAGATAACGGTAAGAAAACGCTGAGATAAAGTGATTTAAGATCCTGATCCTGTTTATGATGATGTCATTAATATCCAGAATTTAATACAACAACATCATGCTCTCTTGAGACGGATAAAATCATAAGACTTTCTTTCTTCTGCTGAAAACACAAAATATGTATTTTACAAAAAGAGGCTTTTTATCAAGGTGAACTATTTCTTTAACGCTTTTGACCGGTCACTGAATAATCTGGAGAAATTATCAAATATTGATTTGTTCATGATTAATATTTGACAGGTAGACAGTAGATGTCAGAGCGGATCTGAAGAATAAATTAAACAACACAGGAAACATGATTAACATGATCATTCAGAGACGATCTCCACACATAAAACATTATAATGTTTAATAATAAACAAATTACATTTTTAATGCAAACAAGCTTCTCTCTTCTGAAGTCGTAATTTTGAGTTTGTTGTAAAAAAAAAGAATAGGGATCGTGGAGGACACACCACTTGTATTTATTGGGAAAGTCTTATTAAAGCCAAAATGTTTCATTATCCCATTGGTTAACAACAATATATAATCATTCATCGCATTATATAGATAGTCAGCTTGCTGTAATTCTGGAACTTCAGTCAAATACATACTTTTGCTGTGTATAAAACATACAATATGCTTTGATTCATGAACAAATCGTTCTTTAAAGTCAGGTCGAGTCAGTTCACATGAATCAAACTGAATCGATCTGTAGTTCTGAATTCGAAAGCACTGAATGATCCAATTATTAAAACAAAGAACCAGTTCGAAATGAACAAATAAAACCGTCAGGCAGAGTTGAAAGTCAGCTAGGTTATGTTCGATTAAAAAATTGAACATGTTGAAATATATAATATTATAATTATTTATAAGTATGCAGTGTCATAACTACATCTCTGACGTTTATAACAAACCAAACCGTTTGAAAATTGGTAGAAAATTGAGCAAGTTATGGTTATTTAAAAAGTACATGCACCACTAAACACAATGTTACGAGTAAGCGAGCTGACTGTGACAAGATGGCCGCCAGATGCGGCCGTCGACCTCCATTGGCCAGCAGCGCGGACGAGACATCTAGCCTTTATTATATGATATCTATGGACGAATCAGCGTTTTTGAACAAATCTTTCGAATGAATGATTCAATGACTCACTCATATAGACTTCACTTGTTTTATTATTGGATGAATCAGCGTTTTTGAACGAATCACTTGAGTGAATGATTCAATGACTCACTCATAAAGACTTCACTTGTTTCATTACTGGATGAATCAGCATTTTTGAACAAATCTTTCGAATGAATGATTCAATGACTCACTCATATAGACTTCACTTGTTTTATTATTGGATGAATCAGCATTTTTGAACAAATCTTTCGAATGAATGATTCAATGACTCACTCATATAGACTTCACTTGTTTTATTATTGGATGAATCAGCATTTTTGAACAAATCTTTCGAATGAATGATTCAATGACTCACTCATATAGACTTCACTTGTTTCATTACTGGATGAATCAGCATTTTTGAACGAATCTTTTGAATGAATGATTCAATGACAAACACATTTTCTAACAGACTCTTGTCTCCACCTACTGGTGTAACAATCTAATTTATAAAATCTTTATTTGAAGCATCAAGTTACTTTCTAAAGGTGATTTACTCTATTTTGATCGCTACTGTACACATCAGTGTTTATATCTGAACTATAATCTTTCATCCCAGTGCTTCTGTGATCATATGAATGATTGAAAGACAGAAATAATGAAACTGTGTGGCTGAAAACACTGGTTTCATATCTACACATGACAACGGCTCTCTCCGGATCAGAACACAGATCTGAATGTTCGCTGTGATCGGACTCGTCAAAGGTTTAATAGACACAGGCTGTGATTTAAGAATGAGATTGTGTGGGTGTTTGAATCGAGATCACAATCTTTTAACAATAGTGTATAAGGGCATCATTTAGGACACAACGTATTCTTCCCAGAGAGATTAATCCTTAAACACTCCTCCTCCTTCTCTATCCTTGGCACTTAACCTGCGTATCAGCGTCAGACAGACACAGAGGCTCTACACATAATAACTCAAGTTAGGTTTGTAAGCAGCGAGACGTGTGTGTCAGTAACGCTGATAAACCTGTGTTTAAAGGGAGCGTCTTTTTGATCCTGTAATCTAATTCTCTGGTTTCTTATTAACTATCCTGGTTACCGTGAGCTCCTCTCCGAACAGTCATATATTTATTCAAGACTTATTACCAAATGAGAGAAGGAGAGATTTTTAGTCCAGGCTTGAACAGAGGGAGAGATAATGAGGCAATCTCGTGTGTGTGTGTGTGTGTGTGTGTGTGTGTGTGTGTGTGTGTGTATGTTGACTTGACACGATAACGCTTTTGCAAAAGCAAAGTACTGTACAATTCCAGTGTGGTGAGGGTTGGTATCGTACTAGTTATTATCTAGGGGGAAAAATAAGAGGTTTCCGGATCAAATCCAGGTTGGAACGACAGGAGATTTCCTGAGGCCAAAAGATCCATCTGGAAAGTTCACGTGAACACCCAACACAATCTCATGGCAATTCGTAACTATTTTATTTTGTTTAGCTGCATTGGCGGCTAATATGTATGAATAGGTACAATCTTAGAAAAAGAAAAGGTCTATAAAAGTTACTGGAAAAACTAATATGATTCATAGTCTTTTGATTTCCCTATCCATTTTTTTATTACAAATGCAATAAAAATACAAGTATCGGTAATCATTATCGGTAAGAACAAAAAATAAAAGTATCATATCGGACTCGTTCTGTAAAAAGTTGGTATGGTTATGGTAAAATGTATGGTTATAGTTGTGTTCAGGGATGTTCTGATACCGATACTGGATTAACTAATATTATTCATATTCTTTTGATTTCCCTATATCCAATATTACTTTGTTCAAAATGACAAATGCTATGAAAATACAAGTATCGGTAATCAGAATCGATAAGTACCACATAAAAAATTTAATTGTTCGTTCGTTCTGGAAAAACTGGTATCGGTGCATCGATTAAAAAAAGTGATTTCAATGATATCGGTCCTCTGTGTCGTTATGGTTATAGTTGTGTTTAGGGATGTTCTGACACCGATACTGGAATAACCATAAACTTAGCATAAATAAGCAAAAATGCACCAATATCAGTTTTTCATGAACGAGTCCGATACAGATACTTTGATTTTTAGTACTTGCCGATAATGATTACCGATACTTGTGTTTTCATAGCATTTGTAATTAAAAAAAAAATATTGAATAGGGAAATCAAAGAAATATGAATCATATTAGTTATTCCTAGTGTTGTAGTCAAGACCACCTAACCCGAGACCAAGACAAGACCAAGACCAGAGTGTATCGAGACCAAGTCGAGACCAAGACCAGAGTGTATCGAGACCAAGACAAGACCAAGACCAGAGTGTATCGAGACCAAGTCGAGACCAAGACCAGAGTGTATCGAGACCGAGACAAGACCAAGACCAGAGTGTATCGAGACCGAGACAAGACCAAGACCAGAGTATATCGAGACCAAGACAAGACCAAGACCAGAGTGTATCGAGACCAAGACAAGACCAAGACCAGAGTGTATCGAGACCAAGACAAGACCAAGACCAGAGTGTATCGAGACCAAGACAAGACCAAGACCAGAGTGTATCGAGACCAAGACAAGACCAAGACCAGAGTGTATCGAGACCAAGACAAGACCAAGACCAGAGTGTATCGAGACCGAGACAAGACCAAGACTTTTAGGGGCCGAGACCAAGACCAGCGCCCCATACTACATGACACAATAAAATGTGAAACATGATCAAAAGAGCTTCTCAAATTGATCTGAAAGATCCACATTCCCATAAAAACACCTAGATATTAAAAACTCAAAGCTGAAATAAACTTAACCATCTTTATTCAATACTCCTGGGTGACTTCCATCATTTAGTACAGAATGTAAAACAATTATTCATTGTTCATCACTAAAGTCTTCACTTTTCTCCACCTTTTATAAACAATACAGTTATGTTGTTTTTAAACCAACAACAATCCTTTTTTTTTTTCAAAACCACATAGCTAAATGTGTAAAAAAAAAAAACATTCAACATTTAAAATGCAGAAAAGCTGTGTATTGTAATGAATACAGTAATTCTATGAGAAATGTTGATGTTTAGGAATAACTAAGTTGTAACTATTTTCCGCTGCATTAAAAGTAAAGCTGAATATGAATACAGTGAGTCTATGTAAAATGTAGATGCTCAGAAACTTGCTTAATATGTGCCAGAGAGAGAGAGCAAGACAGCGCTTATAGGAGACGAGAAAGTTTGCGCGCACGACCGGGGCTCTCTCTCTCTCTGCTCGTTCTTCAGTTGCGCCCTGTCACACTCGCAAGAGTTCGTCTACATTACTCACCGATCAAATAAGACTATGGCGGGACAAAAATTCGCTTTGGATTGCTAACATTAGCTAGCCAGCTTTGCTAACATCACTTACACATAACGTTAGCTTCCCTTTCTTTGTGCTTCCTTTCTAAGTGACGATAAAAGTTTGACGTAGTCCCCGCCGTCTCTGAAAGCGAAGCACTGCATAATTTACAAGAAGCTGTATGCTTTCTTCTGGATGTTGTTTTACAAATATTTTCTTTATGATTTTTGTAGCCAAATTGTAATACTGAAGTACTCGAGTACTACAACACTAGTTATTCCAGACAGTATCTGTATCAGAACATCCCTGAACACAACTATACCGATAACGGCACAGAGGACCGATATCATTGAAATCACCTTTTTTAGGGATGCACCGATACCAGTTTTTACAGAACGAGTCCGATACGATACTTTAATTTGTTGTGGTACTTGTCGATTCTGATTACCGATACTTGTATTTTCATTGCATTTGTAATTTTGAACAAAATAATATTGGTTAGGGAAATCAAAAGAATATGAATAATATTAGTTATTCCAGTATCAGAACATCCCTGAACACAACTATACCCATAACGGCACAGAGGACCGATATCATTGAAATCACCTTTTTTAAGGATGCACCGATACCAGTTTTTCCAGAACGAGTCCGATACGATTTTTCCTTTTATGTGGTACTTGTCGATTCTGATTACCGATACTTGTATTTTCATTGCATTTGTAATTTTGAACAAAATAATATTGGTTAGGGAAATCAAAAGAATATGAACAATATTAGTTATAGTTCTTGGTGTGAAGAGGCCTATACAGTATAAAGAAAATATGACTTTGATTCGATATGAAGACTCAGAGTTCAGGGAGCTGAAACTGCAAATAAAAAAATTACCCAGCATTCCTCAGTTATCTGATTGCTGTTTTCTTGCTGATGTCAGCCAAAAGCAATGGATCCTCTCTGCTGGTCTAGTGTCATTAGTTGAGCTGATCGCCTGTGCCGATCTGGAAAGTTCTCAACGTTCAGCTCTCCGCCAATCTAGAGAAGAAATTAAAATGTGATGAGCTGATCCTTATTGTTATTCGGGAAATGTTCATGCATTGATCTGATCCTCTCTGTTGATTCGGCTGGGTGAATGTTAACTTACAAACACAAACAACTGAAAGAATAAGCGAGATACAGATATCCAGCGCAAACACGGCCCATCGCCGGACACCGGGGGAATTTGACACTTCCACTCATGTTTAATTGAGAAGCTCATCCCAGATGAGGTCATATCACAGCGTGTCGGATAAAAACCTGTTAGTTTCTCTCTCCTCTCGGAGGAACTGCGGGATAGTGTTCAGGATCTGCCCAGAGCCCCCGAACACTTCTAATAGTGCGCTGTACATCACTGCCTGTCCTCGGATCAAGACACGCAGGTGGATAATGATACGAGCCTCTGAGAGATTTAGAAACCTCAACAGAAGTCGTTCGCCATGCATCGAGTTTATCGTCCCACTGAGGGAGATTCACTTTGGACTCGTTGCACCGCAGCCAGAACATTCAGGACACAAACATACACCAGAAGTAAATAAATAATGCTATAAAACACATAATATGAACTATAATAATAATACTGTTAATAAAGAAATAAAATATATATAAGAAAATTATGAACCAAAAAAATAAACAATTAATTTATCAACTAAAATAATAATAAAGAAAATTAAATAACAAAAAATATTCCACATCTTACATGCATTTACAGAATAAATAAATAAATAAACTACACATAATATTAACTATAATAATAATAAAGAAAATAAAGCAAAAAATAATCTCCATTTTACATGCATTTACAGAATAAATAACAACACATAATATTAACTATAATAATAATAAAGAAAATAATGTCAAAAATAATCTCAATCCTACATGCAGTCTCAAAGAATAAATAAATGACAATGCATAATATAAATATTAATAATAATAATAAAGAAAATAAAGCAAAAAATAATCTCCATTTTACATGCATTTACAGAATAAATATAGCACATAATGCAAACTATAACAATAAATATAGTAATAATAATAAAGAAAATAATCTCAAAAATAATCTCCATCCTACATGCAGTCTCAAAGAATAAATAAATGATGATGCGTAATATAAATATTAATAATAATACTACTGATAATAATAATAATAATAATAAAGAAAATAAAAAAAATAAACCACATCTTGCATGCAGTCTCACAAAATAACAATACATAATCTAAACTATAATGATAATAATAAATAAAATAACAAAATAATCCACATCCTACATGCAGTCACAAAATAAATAAATTACAACACAAAATATAAACAACAACAATAATAATGAAAAAAATAATAACAAAATATAATACACATCCTTCATGCAATCTCACAGAATAAATAAATTAAAGTGGTAGTATAATGCCCTTTTAACAAGATGTAAAATAGGTCTCTGATGTCCCCAGAGTGTGTGTGTGAAGTTTTAGCTCAAAAATACCCCACAGATATTTTTATATATCATGTTAAAGTTTCACTTTTTGAGGTTGAGCAAAAACGCACCGTTTTGTGTCTGTCCCTTTAAATGCAAATGAGCTGCTGCTCCCGGCACAGGGGGCGGAGCTTCGATTACCTCCTCACTCACACACACACAGAACATTTCAAAAACTTTTAGCCTTTTATGTTCAAACCTTGAGTCTATCCATCATTGTCTGACTTCGAAGAAGTGACAACATGTAGACAACATTTCTGAATGGTTAGTTGATGAATTTATGTAGCTTATATCTAGTTATCTTCTAGTCATTGATTAGCATATTCTGTCATGATAATCTATAAATCGTGTTCCGGGGGCGGGTTTATGTAAATTTTAGGGTTGGTGATGTCACTAACGGGAGGAATGTTGTGTAGTTCCTGCCAGCCGTTTGTTGTAGCCCTTTTCTTTAAAAGCAAATATCTCCCTTTGCTCTGAACTTTGAGCGTTGTAACTTTGCAGATGTTGTTTATGATCAAACACAACATTACACACTAACTACAGTTAGACAAGTCAAATCATAATCAATCACTGCTTTAAGAAAACAAATATATACAACACAATATCCTATACAACAATATATAGGCTGTAATAATTAAAATAAAACAACAATCAAACATCGAACAACAGAATAAGACGTTTGACTGTAAAGTTGAGTCCAGTCCAGGTTGGAGCTTGTTCTGGTCATAAGTTAGTTCTACCACTGAAATAATGGCACAGTCATCTCTGTTAGCAGTCCGAACACCGGACAAATGAATGGAAAACATGTAGAACTTGTACACAGAAAACAGATCAATTATTGCCAGTGCTGTTCTTCATTTGTAAGCCGCTGCTTAAAGGAACACACTGACTTTTTGGGACTTTAGCTTATTCCCCGTTTCCCCCAGAGTGAGATAAGTCCACACATACCCTTCCCTTCTCATCTCCACGCGTGACGTAACTCTGTCTGGCGCACCCACCGCTAGCCTAGCTTAGCACAAAGACTGGAGGTAAATGGCTCCAGCTAGCATACTGCTCCCAATAAGTGACAAAATAACGCCAAAATTTTCCTATTTACATGTTGTGATTTGTATATTCAAATGCGCAACTATAGAATGAATTCCTGATGCGCACGTGAGCGCCATCAGTGTTTCTCACACGTTCTCGTTTAAAGTCTGTGTAGAAAGAACGGTGTCGTCTTAGCGGTCTTAATAACTAATGATCGTTGCGACGGAAGTGAATCAATCAAAACTAACTTTAGCTGGAAAATATCTTTATTCAAGAACCGCTATAAAGCCAAAACAATCTCTGTTACCTTAAAAAGAAATCTGTTTATCACTGTAAAGCCACTTTGAAACAATCTACATTGTAAAAAAGCGCTATATAAGATGAATTGACAACTTGTATAGTCACAGCGTGAACAAATAACAAGGTCACATGAGACACAGTCATCTTCTAACCGTATACACACTGGAAACTATATTCTCAGAAGGCGAAGCACTGCTTGGGCGGAGTGATTTGGCGTTATTTTGTCACTTATTGGGAGCAGAATGCTAGCTGGAGCCATTTACCTCCAGTCTTTGTGCTAAGCTAGGCTAGCTGTGGGTGCGTCAGACAGAGTTACGGCACGCACGGAGATGAGAAAGGTATGTATGGACTTAAGTTGATAAGCTAAAGTCCCAAAAATTCAGCGTGTTCCTTTAAATAATGTACATTTCACAGATAAAATACTTATTTTGGACCTCGGTGGTCTATGGAAGAAAGAAAGTGCGACATGAGGGACAGCAAATGAAGACAATAATGCTCATGTCAGGTGATGACGAACACAACAGTCTCAGGTCAGTTCATAAACACCATTCTCCTCTCCATTATCATTTCAATAGTGTCACTGAAGTGCCGGGCTTCCCTCGTGTCCATCTGAGTGGCTTTCACACCCTCCATCTCTCTGTCACCTCCTCATCATCTTCATCCCCTCTGCGTTCCCCCTGAAGTGTTTTAAGGTGTGTGTCCTGCGGCCCGCAGCTTTTGGGACGCGCTGATGAGGAGATGATGGGGGTTTCTGCATGAATAAATGATCGTGTGCAGAATCCACCGGAGGAAATAGAGCGAGCGGCTAATGAGGAAGTGTTTCCTCCTCTGGAGTGGTTTTATCCACCAGAAAATAAAGCACGGCCTGCGATCATAATTACTAATGTCTCCAGTGCATTTCTGGCCATGAATAAATGATGCCAGTAGATGGGATGGTGTGAGATTAGTACCTTTTTCCTCCACTCACTATCAAATCAACGTTTAAGATGAGTAAAACTAAATGGGAGTGTCATAATCGTCCAAACTAGCTCCATTTCAATGCGATTAATTAATAAACGTGTTTTTTTTTTGGCTGTCACTATAAACCACACTGAAGAAAAACTATAAGATGAAAGTCGAAAAATTAGAATATGGTGAGATATTTCAAACCTTTATTTGTCATAATTATGATGATTATGGCTTACAGATTATGAAAACCTTTTCACGAATTTGGGGTTTTCATAAGCTGCAAACCATAATCATCACAATTATGACAAATAAAGGCTTGAAATATCTCACTTTGCATGTAATGAGTCTATATAATATATTAGTTTCAGCTTTTAAGTTGAATTACTGAAATGAATTGACTTTTGCACCATATTCTAATTTTTCCAGTTTCACCTGTACTCATGATTTAAAGCCAGTTCACTCTACAGCGGTTATTTGATTAATTTGATTGAATATGTTCATTCAAACTATTTAATTGAACCAAGAAGGATCAAGTCAGCTTTATTTCTATACAGATTTTTTCAAAGCAGCTTCACAGCAATAAACATGAAAATAATGATCAATCCTCATCAAATAATGAGACAAATTCAAATTCCGCTGTCAAAATCATTATACTCAGCTCAATTCAGTTCAGTGTTGATTCAGCTTAGTTCAATAACTGCATAAAGTTCATCACTTATTAAATTAGTTCACTTCAGCTATACGCATCTTTATAGGAGACATCAAGTCAGTTCAGTGTTGATTGAGTTCAGTCCAATAATAGTGACTCGCCAGTCGATTCAGGAATAAAGCATCTCTCCTAAAGACTGAAGAGCCGTTATTCAGTTCAAGTTCAGTTCTCGTCCGATAGTATGAGTGCATTGATAATATCACTGAATATTAAGTGTCTTTTAAGACAAGGCTACAGTGGCAAGGAACCCAAACTCCATCATGTGACAGAAATCTCGGGAGAAACCAGACTCAATTCTTCTCAAATGAGGGTCGGGCCATGCAATCAAACCAAATGTGAAACCAGTGTCCCGTAGGGTAAATGATTCAGAAAGTTTAATTATTTTATTGGCTACTTTAACCATCTGGTGCTCTTCGATCATTTGTTACAGAAAAAATCTATTTAAAATTATTTTCATTTTTTTTACTTCATCTGAATGGTACAAAACATGGACATGATTTGAAAAGGGTTAAATGGTCCTGAAAAAAAAGTCACACTTGTATCGTTCACGGTCGAAAAAAAACACGATTTATAGATTATCATGACAGAATATGCTAATCAATGACTAGAAGATAACTAGATATAATCTACATAAATTCATCAACTAACCATTCAGAAATGTTGTCTATCTACATGTTGTCACTTCTTCAAAGTCAGACAATGATGGATAGACTCAAGGTTTGAACATAAAAGGCTAAAAGTTTTTGAAAAGTTCAGTGCATGTGTGTGTGAGGAGGAAATCGAAGCTCCGCCCCCTGTGCCGGGAGCAGCAGCTCATTTGCATTTAAAGGGACAGACACAAAACGGTGTGTTTTTGCGCACCCTCAAAAAGTGCCAATTTTAACATGCGATACAAAAATATCTGAGTATTTTGAGCTAAAACTTCACACACACACTCTGGGGACATCAGAGACTTATTTTATATCTTGTTAAAAGGGCATTATACCACCACTTTAAAGGGATAGTTCACTTTGAAATTAAATTTTGGTGTGTTTTAGCTTACCTCAAGGGCATCCAAGATGTAGGTGTCTTTGTCTCCGCAGTAGTTTCAATTTTGGTATTTTTAGGTCAAACCGTTCTTGTCTGTCAGTCATATAATGCAGGTCTATGGTCACCAGCTCAAAGAGATGCACAGAGAAGTCCAAATTACACAATTCCCCATCGTAAGTACACACTGATGGCCTAAGACACGAAACGAGCAGTTTGTGTGAGAAAACGAACAGTAAAAGTGGATTCGGACACGCCCTAAGTGAACTTTATAGACCATGCGCTTAGATCATTAAAATAGGGCCCATAATCTCACAAATGTTGATATTCAGATGAAATGACAAAATTAAAGGTCCCGTTTTTTGGGTGTTTTTAAAGCTTTGATTGTGTGTACAGTGTGCAATATAACATGTGTTCATGTTTCGCGTGTAAAAAAACAGTATTTTTCACAAAATGTACTTATCTGTAAACCGCTGTTTTCACTGTCCTAAAAACGGGCTGATGACTTCCTTGTTCTATGAAGTCCCTCCTTCAGAAATACGTAACGAGTTATGATTGTGCCAGCGGTTCCTGTGTTGTGATTGGACAGCAGCTTAGCGCACGTTGCCCGGAAAGGTCACGCCTCTTACCGTAACGTGGAGATGCATGCGCTCAGTGTTACTGTAAACATGACCAAACAAAGGTGATCTGACTCCGGGATGAAAATAACAGCGTCTCGACGACATGGCGACACACACTCTACAAACGCAACTCTTCCTCTTCTCTGTAGGAGCAACAAGACCACGCCCCCTTTTGTGTATTCCTGTGGGCGGAGCTTAGTCTAAAAACTGTTCTAGTGACGTCATTAAAGCAGGAAGTAGAGGATGTAGTCCGAACCGGCCGTTCGCTGGAGGCTTTGAAAGGGGACTTCTGTTAAATCAAATATCTTGCTTTGAGCTTTATAATTTCACAGGTATTATTTATGCTCTAGCAGCAACATTACACACTAGCTAAAGTTTAAAAAATGGAATCACAAAGAACGGGACCTTTGAGAACAGCGTAGCCATTCATTAAAAGTGCTGAGATGATATTTCGTATTATCTATGGTCAGGAGAAAAAAAATAAGGTGTGGGGGAGGGAATATCTTTCTCTGGGGCGGGGATGGGGGGGCATCTTGCCCCATGTTACAATAAAATCCCCTAAAAATACAAAATAAATGATCAAACTGAAATATATATATCATTAATTTCATTATAAAATAACACGGGACACAACAGACGGCCGGTTGCAGAATCCGCTCGCCCACAGAAGGAGGTTTGTGGCCCTCGTCCATCTTTATCTTGTCCTGTCCTTCGCCAGATGGACGAGCGGGGGTGCAGGGCAGAGTTAGCGGGGGAAATGGTTAACCCTGATGTCCAGAGCGAGCGCAGCTTGGCGGATCTTCATTAACCTCCGCGCAGGTGAACCGTTCATCTCGGGAGAGCCCACTTATTACCCGCAATAACTGAGCCAGGAACACGACCGCGGCCTTTTCAATTAAAGGAGGAGCAGCGCTTCATTAACCCCTCGCTGCTCCGCGCGTGCCAGGCTTGTTTGGGGTTGCGTCGGGGTGCGCGGTGAAGAGGGACATATTTTACGGGGAAGTATCGCCAAGTTTCGCCGTCTGACAGCCACCTGCCCGATCCGGCCTGAAATATCGTGGCATGTTCAAGAGAGCAAATCATATTTCCTGAGATAGGCCACTAATAAGGTGAATTCACTTACGGGGAAAAAAGACCATCAGACCTCTGATACATAAAGCAACATAAAGGAAACTCGTTATTCTTTACAGGACAAAGTCAAACGGAGACTCTATCTCACAGAAAATGTGCTTCATACATTCATTGCCCTTTTCACAACACTCAAGGTCACCTAAAAACAATAACAATAGACAAAACATATAATACGCATTATTCACGGAAGTTGCTCAATACTACGTTGTGTAGGAATTTAGAAGGAAGACCAAAGAGAAAAGAATTGCAATCATCTATATGTGACGTAACTGAGGCGTTCAGACAGGACTCACTGTTTCTTCTGTTTTTCTAGATGTGTTTCACTCTCACGTCTCCAGTAGCAACGGCTATGATTGACAGCTGCATTCTAAAGGCCTGTCTCCACGGGAACAAGCGTGACCTTTTGCTCATGGTCAGTTAGAGACATCCACTTTCATTTCTGACAGTGGGTTCTTGTGTTTGTGTCTCGTGCCTCATTCTCACGGCATTTCTGTAAATGACACCACAATAAGAACGAATATCAGCTCAGGGTGCATCATCACGTCAATAGTCAGTCTCTTGTGTGTGTGTGTGTATATATAAATATAGGATTAAATCAGGATGATTGGGACGTTTTTTCCTGTCATCTCAATACCAAAAAGTGTCCCAATTTACCTGAATATATACAGTAATTCTGCAGTTTGTAAAGCGTGCATATATATATATTGTTTTAGGCTGAACTTCTGGCTATAATAATGTTTTATGTTAATTTCTTATCTATATTCAGTTGTAAAGCTCTAGCTAATCCAATCTACTCCACACAGAAATCTGATATATGACGATACATGTAAAATACACCCAAGAAGATGATAAATATATATTATAGGATGTATAGCAAGCACCACTAAATATTAAATATGGTTTTCACTGACATATAATGTCACATGTGTGCATATTAAAAATATAAATAATGTTTTTATGTCATATACGAATACTGTATTTTAATGTATCAATTGCAAAAAAAAAATATGATGTGACATTTTTCATATTATTATCATCAGTGAATGCACACACACACACACACACACACACACTTTCTCTCTCTCTCTATCTCTCTCACACACACACACGCACACAGATTCTCTCTCTCTCTCACACACAAACACACACACGCTCTCACACACACTCTTTCTCTCTCTCTCTCACACACAAACACACTCTCTCTCTCACACACACACACACACGCTCTCACACACACTTTCTCTCTCTCTCACACACACAGACGCTCTCTCTCACACACACACACACACACACGCTCTCTCTCTCTCTCACACACACACACACACACACACACACGCACACACACACGCACCCTCACACACACACACACACTTTCTCTCTATCTCACACACACAGATTCTCTCTCTCTCTCTCACAGACACACACACACACACACACTTTCTCTCTATCTCACACACACAGATTCTCTCTCTCTCTCTCACAGACACACACACACACACACACTTTCTCTCTCTCTCTCTCACACACACACACACACTTTCTCTCTCTCTCTCTCACACACACACACACACACACACACACACACACACACACACACACACACACACACACACACACACACACACACACACACACACACACACAAATCTGTTGTTATATCTAATGTATGTACTTTTATATCTAGATATACAAATAGATATATTTATATCTATGACCAAATTAACCTAACCTAAATTAACCATAATTTAAACATTTTGTCAGATGAAAATATGAACACCTTTAACACATCAGAATGATGCCTGGCTGTTTGTTGCTGTACAAACCCTCTGGCTTCACCTGTAAAGCTCCTGTTTGTTGTCTCCGTCTCCGCAGACACTTGAAACCGGAGGTGTGTGGAGCTGCTGATTGGCTCTCAACCCCGGGTCGGCCCGCTTGATTGGCGGGTGTGTTGTTATTGATCGTAGAATCAGTTTCAGGGTAATTTCTGTCTTGCCGAGGGAGAAAGGAAAGGTGAGTCACGATGAGTGTGAGCTGCTGAAAACATCAGACGAATCACACCGAGGAAACTCACACACCATCATCTGTGTGACACATTAACTACTTATAAAACTAAAACCATACAAACATTCATTACGGTACTTGAAATAAACGCCTCGTCTGCAGTTCATCAGATCACATATAAAATATTACCCACAAGGCCAAGCAGCAGAAAGAAAGAAGATGCCCAACCTAACATAAAATCAAGGATATAGAAACATAAACATGTTTAATACAATCACATTTACTACAATATGTATATTACTTTCTGTGTTATTTTCTGATTGATGTCAGTCACCATCATGTTTTTCTAAAGGCTATTTACAAATATTCTTCTAGTTTGTTGTAAATACTTGAGTAATCAATGTAAACGTAACCAACTTTCGATCGTAATACTTATAATTTAAACATGCATAAATTAAACACACACTTAGTTTTCAACTTAACATTTTCTGCAGAAGTGCTGCTGGTTACTAAGCAGAATTATTATCTGCAATGGAAAACATGAAAAAGAACTTGTGTGTGTGTGTGTGTGTTTGTGAGTGTGTGTATGTGTGTTGTGAGGGTGTGTGTGTGTTCGAGTGTGTGTGTTTGTGAGTGTGTGTGTGCGAGTGTGTGTGCGTACGTGCGTGTGTGTTTGTGAGTGTGTGTGTGTATGAGTAAAACAGCCTGGGAGATAATCAATACTGCTCAGATGTGTGTGTATGTGGGTGTTATTCTTTCCCATCATGCCTCAGTCAGCTGTAGAGCATCATGACCGCAGGACCCATAATCCCTTCTGCTCCGTGTGGCATTTCTCTGGCTGTTGATCACAGATCACGTGCTGATCGATCAATAACTTTGGGAGTCTGAAGTCATTCAAACGGTAATTTCTGAGGTGTAATAAATCCAGGAGAGTTTATGTTCTTGAGCTCCAGCTGTATAGTTTTACTGGGCATGTTGTTCCAGTGTTTCAAGGACAGTTTGTCTATTTCTCCCTCTCATTGTTGTAAAGGCATGCTGGGAATGACGTAGGTGATTATCAAACACTCACACACACACATGCGCGTGCACACACACACACACACACACACACACACACACACACACACACACACACACACACACACACACACACACAGACACACACACACGATTGAAATATTGTCTGATTTATTCAGTAAGGATGCAATAAATTGATGAACAAATTTAAGTTATTTATAATGTTACAAGTCTGTTGTTCAATCTCCTGAAAAAAATACTGTATTGTAGATCCTTACCATTTTCAACATTGATAATAATCAGAAATGATCATCAAATCTTCATATTAGAATGATTTATGAAGGATCATGTGAAACTGAAGACTGCTTTGATCAATAATTCACACTTTACTCTATATTCACATATAAAATACATAAATTGTAACACATACATAAATTGTAATAATATTAAAAAATGTATTATTATTATTAATAATAAAACAAATATTTTAATATTAATATAAAGCTCTGATTGCTTTGCTATACATACATATTGTAATCAGAGCTTTATAAATAAATAAATAAATAAATATAAACATTACATAGATATACAAATATTTTAATATTAATATTTATAAAACTGCATACTGTTTCATATACTTTCATATAATTTCTTAGAAATCTACAGCCAATAGTAAATGCAACACAGCATGAAGTTATGAAATTTAAAATGAACCATCAAAGCCATATTTATATTCAGAATGACAACTGGACAGCATACTGTATACTTCATATTCTATTTAAAGTCCTCCTGAAGTCAATTATTGTATCCTTTAAAACTCATCTTTGATCACCAAAATTACATATTTTATGTTAAAGTTTTTCCCCTTGAAAAAAAAACTTCATGCCTTATAAAAACTGTAGCCTAATTTAGTATGCGTGGTTCTATACATATGCAAATGAGCCCCGCCTCCACTCACTCACTCACTCACTCACTCACTCAGAGATCCACTGGTTGACGATCACACGTTGATCTGATTGGTTACAAGGTAGTGTGTGACGTCAGAAACACCAGCGATTTCAAACCGTGTTTTTGAGACTGTCTTTGGTTCACTGCAGTTTTAAGCAGAAAATACTCAGCAATGCTGTCCACTTATGAACTTACACATGCTTAGTCTTAAAGCAGATTAAAAACACCACATAGACACATAAACAACATTAAAAGCTGGATTTTCACCACAGGTTTTACGGCGTTATACACCCGAGATCTGATTGAAACCAGGCCACGACACATTAAAATGCTTCCGTCGGAAATAGACGGATGGAGAAAGAGAGCGAGAGAAATCTCTCACACAAGCAGCCAATACAGTAATGCGTATGTGTGTGAGTGTGTGTGTGTGTGTGAGGTGGGAAGAGGCTGTCATAGAGAGATAGGCCGGGCTCTGGATCAATAGGTTTACTATGGCCGCTGGCCAGCGGTTGTTTCCATGTTCTCTTAGGCTGGGATTCACTCATCAATACTTTCATTGGGTCTCTGGAGCTGCAGGGCTGCACCAGTAATCAGGGATATTTTTAGAGGCCTAACACTCTTTCTGGCAAGGTTATAGCGCTGGCCTCTGCTGTCTCGCTCTCTTTATCTCTCTGTGGCCGCCAGTGATCACTAACCAACCCAACTGAGGCTACTAACTTAACTATGACAGTGGCTGTTTTCATATTCATGCAGCTTCTACAGAAGACATTATTCAGCTCAAGTCAGTTCAGTGTTGATTGAGTTCAGTCCAATAATAGTGACTCGCCAGTCGATTCAGGAATAAAGCATCTCTCCTAAAGACTGAAGAGCCGTTATTCAGTTCAAGTTCAGTTCTCGTCCGATAGTATGAGTGCATTGATAATATTACTGAATATTAACACCGTGTCCTAACTACACGCGCCGCGACACGAGATAAAATGCCTATTTTCCGCGTTAATCAGAGTTTTGTCCTAGCCAGCTACGACGGCGAGACGCGACGATTCTATTGTAGAAACGGTTTCTATTTTTCTACGACGTCGCGCTGGAACAACAAACACAAAGTGTGGCGATGATAATCTCAGGTGCTGTTTAGGTGCTTTATTTAATGTTAAAAGCGTGTCATGTGACTTTGAATATCATTTAGTGGTCCAGCTTTGTAGCTGTAAAAGCAACACTGGATAATTCACCTCAGATCTTGAAATTAAACAAATGGAAACAAGAACGTTCAAACTGTGTAGAAACAAGTGTATTATTTGACAAAGATTGTTTTAGTAACTCAGTAGCCTATGTATTTGAATACTGTTTAAATGGTGTAATATTTGTGAATTTGATTATGTAGCTACTTATCCATTTTATTGTGATTGCCGTCAAGATTACTCTCTGGTGCCGTGCACTTGACGCGAGACTCCGCCCACACACTGTTCTGATTGGCTGTGCACTCGCCGTGAGAGCCCGCCCACACGCTGTTCTGATTGGCTGTGCACTCGCCGCAAGACTCTGCCCACACGCTGTTTTGATTGGCTGTGGACTCGCCGCGAGACTCCACCCACACGCTGATCTGTTCTGATTGGGTGTGCATTTGCCACGAGACTCCGCCCACACGCTGTTCTGATTAGCTGTGCACTCGCCAAGAGACTCCGCCCACACGCTGTTCTGTTCTGATTGGCTGTGCACTCACCGCAAGACTTCACCCACACGTTGTTTTGATTGGCTGTGCACTCGCCGCGAGACTCCGCCCACACGCTGTTCTGATTGGCTGTGCACTCACCGCAAGACTTCACCCACACGTTGTTTTGATTGGCTGTGCACTCGCCGCAAGACTCCGCCCACACGCTGATCTGTTCTGATTGGGTGTGCACTCGCCGCGAGACTCCGCCCACACGCTGATCTGTTCTGATTGGGTGTGCACTCGCCACGAGACTCCGCCCACACGCTGTTCTGATTGGCTGTGCACTCGCCAAGAGACTCCGCCCACACGCTGTTCTGTTCTGATTGGCTGTGCACTCACCGCGAGACTTCACCCACACGTTGTTCTGATTGGCTGTGCACTCACCGCGAGACTCCACCCACACGTTGTTCTGATTGACTCTGCACTCGCCTCGAGACTCCACCCACACGCTGATCTGTTCTAATTGGCTGTGCACTCGCCGCGAGACTCCGCCCACACGCTGTTCTGATTGGCTGTGCATTCGCCGCGAGACGCCGCCCACACACTGTTCTGATTGGCTGTGCACTCGCCGCGAGACTCCGCCCACACACTGTTCTGATTGGCTGTGCACTCGCCGCAAGACTCCGCCCACACACTGTTCTGATTGGCTGTGGGTTTTGATTGATTTGTACGCATCTTGCAGTCGCGTCGCGTCTAGTGTGGACAGACACATTATTTGTCGCTGGATCTTATCGCATCACGTCTGGTTAGGACACGGTGTAAGTATCTTTTAAGACAAAGGCTACAGTGGCAAGGAACCCAAACTCCATCATGTGACAGAAATGTATATAAATTAGAAAGCGCGGGTCAAACAATCAAACCAGCATGAAAGCATTTTATTACAATTTAAAACAGCTTTTTTTATGTGAATATATAGTAAAGTGTAATCAAATCTGAATTTTCAGCATCTTCAGTGTCACATGATCCTTCATAATATGCTGATTTGATGCTCAAGAAACTGGTCTTTTCTGTTTTTATTTTTTTTCCTATTTTTAAGAGTTATGCTTAGAACAAGAAAAACAAACATTTATTATGCATAAATAGCTTTTTATCACAGAAATATGCCAATTTAGATGGAATTATATTTATATTTACAGTATATAGTTCTCTATTTAATGCATATAAGTATATTTCCATCATCTTTTCAAACAGTCTTCGAGTTCGAGGTGCACCTCACAATGCTGTCCAGTTAGGGAGATCGCTAGGCTTGGAAGATTTTGTTCTTAGTAAATTGCTGAAATAAATAAGAACTTATTTTCTAAAAAAGGTTCCTTTATTGTGAAGAGACGTGTGGGTGTTTTATTGTGTAGGACTGCCGAGGTGTGGACGTACCTTGGTGAGGTTTCACATCTTTACGGAGTCGTTCTCCGGTTAGAGGGAGTGTGTTTCTTCCTCGGGAATGATCCGTGATTAAGACTCACTGTATTCTTCCTGAGGAGATGAAAGTCATCGACTTAATTAACAGATATATGGAGGAATGATAGAAAGAACAGACATAGACAGACAGAACGACAGGATGGATGGAGGGATATCTATCTATCTATCTATCTATCTATCTATCTATCTATCTATCTATCTATCTATCTATCTATCTATCTATCTATCTTACTATCTATCTATCTATCTATCTATCTATCTATCTATCTATCTATCTATCTATCTATCTATCTATCTATCTATCTATCTATCTATCGTCTGTTTCTCTGTCTATATACAGTAAGTAAAGAGCAATGTTGCATCCTATGAAGAGTGTTAAAAAATACTAATGAGGTTCATTTCAATTAGGATAACATGCAGTTCAGTTCATCTAGTGTGTGTGTGTGTGTGTGTGTGTGAGAGAGAGAGTGAGTGTTTGTGTGTGTGTCTGTGTGTGAGAGAGAGAGAGAGAGTGAGTGTGTGTGTGAGAGAGAGTGAGTGTGTGTGTCTGTGTGTGAAAGTGAGTGTGTGTGTGTGTGTGAGAGAGAGTGTGTTTGTGTGTGTATTGGTGAGTGAGCATGTGTGTGTGTGTGAGTGAGTGAGAGAGTGTGTGTGTGTATGAGTGACTGAGTGTGTGTGTGTAAGTGAGTGTGTGTGAGTGTGTGTGTGTGTGAGTGTGAGTGTGTGTGTGTTCACCCGCCTCTAATGGCTCAGATGATAGATCAGTTGTGTGCTGATGATAATTAATTCTCTCTGTGTGTTTTCAGGAGGGGTCGCGCTGACGGTCTGTCAGTCAGATGGTTCTCAGGAGAGTCTTTTGTTTTGAATAGGGGGAAAATCTGAGCCGCGGAGAAGAGATTCCCAGCCCGATCAATTCCCTCTAACTACACTATTGATTAGCTGCAGTAACATTTTTCATTTATTAATTATGAGGAATATGTACTTGGAAGTGTCTCTCTCTCTCCTGATAGGGTCATCAGCCATGAGCTGATATCATTTGGTGCTCGTATGAATGTGTTATAGACATATCATCGTCATTAAGGACACACTGACACGTCTTTGTCTCTGAAATATGACACTGCACCTTCTATACTTCTCTTTCTGAGGGAGGTTTTATTTTTAGGTTTCAGATGATTAAATACTGCTTTTAATGGTGTTCTATAATGCGATAGATAGATAGATAGATAGATAGATAGATAGATAGATAGATAGAACGATAGATAGATAGATAGATAGATAGATAGATAGAACGATAGATAGATAGATAGATAGATAGATAGATAGATAGATAGATAGAACGATAGATAGATAGATAGATAGAACGATAGATAGATAGATAGATAGATAGATAGATAGATAGAACGATAGATAGATAGATAGATAGAACGATAGATAGATAGATAGATAGATAGATAGAACGATAGATAGATAGATAGATAGATAGATAGATAGATAGAACGATAGATAGATAGAACGATAGATAGATAGATAGAACGATAGATAGATAGATAGATAGATAGATAGATAGATAGATAGATAGAACGATAGATAGATAGATAGATAGATAGATAGATAGATAGATAGATAGATAGAACGATAGATAGATTGATATAGATAGATAGTAGATAGAACGATAGATAGAACGATAGATAGATAGATAGATAGATAGATAGATAGATGGATAGATAGATAGATAGAACGATAGATAGATAGATAGATAGATAGATAGATAGATAGATAGATAGAACGATAGATAGATAGATAGATAGAACGATAGATAGATAGATAGATAGATAGATAGATAGATAGATAGAACGATAGATAGATAGATAGATAGAACGATAGATAGATAGATAGATAGATAGATAGAACGATAGATAGATAGATAGATAGATAGATAGATAGATAGATAGATAGATAGATAGATAGAACGATAGATAGATAGATAGATAGATAGATAGATAGATAGATAGAACGATAGATAGATAGATAGATAGAACGATAGATAGATAGATAGATAGATAGATAGATAGATAGATAGAACGATAGATAGATAGATAGATAGAACGATAGATAGATAGATAGATAGATAGATAGAACGATAGATAGATAGATAGATAGATAGATAGATAGATAGATAGATAGATAGAACGATAGATAGATAGAACGATAGATAGATAGATAGAACGATAGATAGATAGATAGATAGATAGATAGATAGATAGATAGAACGATAGATAGATAGATAGATAGATAGATAGATAGATAGATAGATAGATAGATAGATAGATAGAACGATAGATAGATTGATATAGATAGATAGTAGATAGAACGATAGATAGAACGATAGATAGATAGATAGATAGATAGATAGATAGATGGATAGATAGATAGATAGAACGATAGATAGATAGATAGATAGATAGAACGATAGATAGATAGATAGATAGATAGATAGATAGAACGATAGATAGATAGAACGATAGATAGATAGAACGATAGATAGATTGATATAGATAGATAGTAGATAGAACGATAGATAGAACGATAGATAGAACGATAGATAGATAGATAGATAGATAGATAGATAGATAGATAGATAGAACGATAGATAGATAGATAGATAGATAGATAGATAGATAGATAGATAGATAGATAGATAGATAGATAGATAGATAGAACGATAGATAGATAGATAGATAGATAGATAGATAGATAGATAGATAGATAGAACGATAGATAGATAGAACGATAGATAGATTGATATAGATAGATAGTAGATAGAACGATAGATAGAACGATAGATAGATAGATAGATAGATAGATAGATAGATGGATAGATAGATAGATAGAACGATAGATAGATAGATAGATAGATAGATAGATAGATAGATAGAACGATAGATAGATAGAACGATAGATAGATAGATAGAACGATAGATAGATAGATAGATAGATAGATAGATAGATAGATAGATAGAACGATAGATAGATAGATAGATAGATAGATAGATAGATAGATAGATAGAACGATAGATAGATAGAACGATAGATAGATTGATATAGATAGATAGTAGATAGAACGATAGATAGAACGATAGATAGATAGATAGATAGATAGATAGATAGATGGATAGATAGATAGATAGAACGATAGATAGATAGATAGATAGATAGAACGATAGATAGATAGATAGATAGATAGATAGATAGATAGATAGATAGATAGATAGATAGAACGATAGATAGATAGAACGATAGATAGATAGAACGA
>NC_136892.1:32498306-32535806 GCF_949152265.1 Phoxinus phoxinus
ATGGATGGATAGATGGATGGATGGATAGATGGATGATAGTTGGATGGATGGATAGATAGATGGATGGATGATGGATGGATAGATAGACGGATAGAACGATGGATAGATGGATGGATGGATAGATGGATGATAGTTGGATGGATGGATAGATAGATGGATGGATGATGGATGATAGATGAATGGATAAATAGAACGATGGATAGATGGATGGATGATGGATGATAGATGGATGGATGGATAGATGGATGATAGATGAATGGATGGATAGATGGATGATAGATGAATGGATAAATAGAACGATGGATAGATGGATGGATGATGGATGGATAGAATGATGGATGGATGGATAGATAGATGATAGATAGATGGATGGATGATAGATAGATGGATGGATGGATGGATGATAGATGAATGGATGGATAGATAGATGATAGATGGATGGATAGATGATAGATGGATGGATAGATGATAGACAGATAGATAGATGGATAGATAGATAGATAGATAGATAGATAGATAGATAGATAGATAGATAGATAGATAGATAGATAGATAGATAGATAGATAGATAGATAGATAGATAGACTGAAGCACAGGTTCTCTGCTTACGTTTAATGTTTCATTTAAAAGCATTTTTATATGCATTACATCTGAGTGTGTGTGACGGCATTCTTCTTCCTGCTGCCAGTGTGTGTGTGTGTGTGTGTGTGTGTGTGTCTCTGTGTGTGTGTGTGTGTGTCTGTTTATGTACACATATCTTGTTTCTTTCGACTAGTTCATGTTGTGAATTAATTGTTCATGAGAATGAGGGGAGAGATGTTTTATTAAATCATATTCCAGCTACATAACCACACTGGCAAATCAATAAACGCTACAGAACTAGTCCCAAAACTAGACCACAACAAGGTTACACACACACACACACACACACACACACACACACACACACACACACACACACACACACACACACACACAGATTCACTGAAAACTTTACATAAAGCGAACTATAGTCATCAGTCACAAACCCCTTTTGTGTTTTTAGAATAAAACATTTAGCTCTATTAGAACATCCCAAATATATTATATATTTACGTTTTGTTTTGATATTAACAATACCAATGATAAAAATGATTGTAATTAAACTTTTTAGGTTAAAACTTTTGACTGACATTCCCAGGTTTCTATGATAATTAATTTTCACGTATAGGCCTAAACAACAATACTCCACATTATTGACTGATGGATATTGATTGATAAAAAGTGCAGATTATTACTTTCTGGTCCTCATAAATGATCTGAAATGTAGAAGGAAGCTATATATTTGTATGCATAAAAACCCATTTTATACTGTAAAAAAACAAATAGTATAAACATGTGTAAAGTATTATTTGGACAATATTTAGTTGATTAAGTTTTTTCCTACTCACTAGGAATGTTGCATGTATTATATATTGGTTTATTTTAATACTTACATTCAATTGTTTTATTCATTTGCATTTTATTACATCTATTTATTAATGTCAATTCATTTATTATTTATCATTTATTTATTTCATGTTCTTTTTATTATTTAGTGATTTAAATCTATTTTATATGTTTATTTTCATTTAATTTGATAATTAATTTAAATCTTATTATTTGTGTAAATCTAACATTTATTTATTTTATTTATTTATTTATATCAAATATATAATCAGGTTTTTATTTATTTCAATCTTTTTATTATTTCATAATTTTAAGCTATTTTTATTATGTTTCATTTCTTTATTATAATTTTTTTTACTTTAATTTAATATTTTACTTTATTTATATCAATCTTTGACCTATTTTAATCTTTTTATTATTTATTAACTTTAATCTTTTTTTTTTTTTTTTTTTTTTTTACATTTTTCTCTCTAAACACGTCCACAGAAACCCAAGCACTTCCTTGTGGCCCCCAGGGGGTCCCCGGACCCCAGTTTGAAAACCCCTAACTTGAACCGCATCAATACCATGCCATTATTTAAAGTAGTTTTTGTAAAGCCTGATTAATTAATGTTGCTGAAGCCTATTAATGATATTTTTCTCTTGAGAGGGATGCATCGTTTCCATTGAATCATTTGGGAAAATGCAGCAATGAAACGCTGCAGTGCAGCCAGACAGTGTGTGTGTGTGTGTGTGTGTGTGTGTGTGTGTGTGTGTAAAAGGGGTGAATTGCAGACATAAGGTCGAGCTCTTCAAAGACACGCACAGACGGGCTCTTGTAAGCGGGCTCTTAAATGGGCAGCCGTGTGGAGTGGCCCTCACATGTCTGTCTGAAGGACCAATACACTCTCCTCATCTGAGATTAACCATCTCAATTTACTGGCCAGTCACACCCCGCCACACACACACACACACACACACACACACACACACACACACACACACACACACACACACACACACACACACACACACACACACACACACACACACACACACACACACACACACACACACACACACACACACACACACACACACACACACACGCCCATTCATTCACACACTCACAATAACAATAATCACGTGTACTCACTCATAAGCAACTAGCAATTTCCTTCCCTCTTGCTCCTCCTCTCTTCAGGAGGGCCCTTGAGGACCTTCCACAGGGGTCAGAGCCGGCCCTTGTTTCCCTGTGCAAACCTGTGGATCTAACGGAGACACTGCGGAGGCTGTTAGCGCCCTGGTAAAGCTAGCGCCATCGATCCGGTGGTCTGGTCTTAAAGAGCCGACTCGATGCCCAGTCACAGTCGCTGGTTATGGGACAGAAATCAAATCCTAGGGAAGGTAGAAGAGCTTTAATGGACTCAAATAATGCAGGCGCAGAGAATTCCACACACACACACACACACACACACACACACACACACACACACACACACACACACACACACACACACACACACACACACACACACACACACACACACAGAGAAAAATAAAACAAGATTCATTCTCTTCTGCTCTTGATAATGTAAGTTTGTCCATCTTTTATGTGAGGCTGAAGTCAATTCAGTTCAATTCTGCATGCGTGTATTTTTGAAGCGGTTCATCGATAAACGCCTGTCGGAGTGTTTATTCAATATCACTTGTGGTATTGAATAAATCACCTGCTAACTCATTGATAAATGAGACATCAAATATTTATCAAAACAACTCAGTTCACCGTTTAGTATTATAAGAATCCACTCTCTCAAGAGCGTTAAACACTGTGTGTCCCGCAAATTGTTTTACAAGTGTTTTTGGGTTTACCAAATAAGCGCCTATGAAAATAAAACAGAGGACATCGATGAAGTTTAGCTTGGTTTTTCATGGATATTCAAAATAAAAATGTATAAAATATGAAAAAGAATTATGAATGTGTTTCTGACTGTTCATGTAAGGGACAAAATTATTACAATTTTCTTTAAAACCAAGAAAGACCTTAAAGTGGTAGCCTATTCACTAGGAAAAAATACATATTTAGTTTACAATTAATTTATAATACAAACTTCAGGATACTCTTCTGCGTTATTTAGGGACAAATTATGTTTTTGATCAAATGTTCAGGTATCATTAATGAAATGGGAAAGAGCTAGTGCACTAGAAATATGACGTTAAAACAGTTGTTAAATGTGTGAACACTAAAAAGTTGTGAAAGATTAATGAATTAGTAAATAGTAGGGCTAACCTATGAGATTCTGCTAAAGACAGTCGTAAACCAAAATATAAAATAGACTAAATTATACGGACCATGGTAAACATAGTGCCAAAATACCATAGTAGCCTAATAGTAAAATCGTTGTTACTACAGTAACCTAACTGTTACTACTAGGGCCTACATGTTTTGAAACCAATGTTTTGCAGATCACATATGCTTATTAGGATTTTACAGGAACATTAAAACGCCATTTTGGCACAAACTTAACTTTTTGAAGGAGTATCTTAACTTTTACCCTTACTCAGAATCTGTTCTGAAGCATTTATCAACTCACCCGTCGCGACACTTTTCACATTTCCGGGTTTCTCAAAGGCGAAAGGTGAATGAGACTGAGAGACTACATTAAATATATTTCTTGCGTTTCCATTTGCGCAAATAGCAAAAGAAAAAGTCCACAATATTGTTTTCACAACTTAACATTTTTTTTTTTTGAGAAAGATTGATAATGCCAGTGCGAAGAGAGAAAGACAAACACCCTCACAGCAGCGAGCGTTCGTTTTTTGCAATTTGATGCAAAGGTAATATAATAAAAAATATAGTGTTATAAATGTAGATACATAAAACAAATTAAATATAAAAAAACCGCAGGATTTACGATGCTAATGACCGTTAAAACGCATCATCACAGTCTGTGACGGGTACTCCGCGGGCGGGAGTTGCCACGGTAACAGCTCCGGGGGCGAGCGCGCAGGTGAATCCGAATCCATGGTGTTCTCACGGCAACAAAACCTGTCGAAAAGAAATCGCCTGTTGGTAAGTTTAAAGATACATTTCAATTTCGCCGGAATAAAAGCTTAAAGTGAGCTTAAGATGATGAACAGATGTGAAGACCGAGGCAACGCGTGCTGCGTTTTTAACGAGGCAAGCCGTTAAAAACTGCGGTTAAAACACCGCGCGCTTGAACTTTAACTCCACTCGACTGATTAAAGCTACAAAACTCTCACGGAAGAGAAGAGAAAAACCTTTTAAATGTTTGGGATTGATTTCAAGAGAAAATCCCTTCTTTTACATGTTTGAATCTATTGTCTTTTGTGAAGGGAGATGCTCCTCAGAGCTTTAATTTAACACTCAAAACACATGAGGAATATTAAGCAGTCGTCGAAATACTTTCTAGTCTTTTCCATTGAGACGCAGCCTCTTTTTACAACTTTTTAAAGTATTTTAGGTTGCCTAGGCCTACAAAAACCTGAACAATGTTTTGTATCCTGGCTGCATTACATTCAGTTGTGCGTTCAATTCTTAATAATTCAGCAGTCCATCAATTATTCCTCACTTAATGATCTCTTCTGATCTTCACACCAAACCGTCTTTGATTTTGATACATGTATTGAATATTGATCAGACCAGAGGGGTTGCATTTGAAATCGCATACTATCTTGAGTATTTACTTATTTTGAATAAGTAATCGCTTCAGGAGAGTTAAAAAGTATGTTCTATGTATTATGAATGTAATCCAGGGGGGCAGTGTTCCGAAAGACATTGAAGCCTCCCCGGGCGCCGCCATTGGCTAGCGGACCCCCACCTGCTGTTAGCATTCCATTGACTCCCATTCATTTTTGCGTCACTTTGACAGCGAATAACTTTACATCTGAGGCATTTAAAGACTCCATTTGTCCATTATTTATTTCTAAAGAAACACGAAAATGTATAAAATGCTCCATTACCTTGTATCTTACGTTATGGCCCCGTAGAAGCAGTTTTTGTAAAAATAGGCTAACGATTGCGTCATAACCGCGCGACTGTCGCACAAGTCGAAAAATTACCGTATGGACAGGCAGAGAAGCTCGCAAGCGATCGGGAGGACGTGGAGACATAAAGTCAAGGGAGAAACCCATAGAGAGTCATAGGGCCCTATTTTAACGATCTGAAACGCAAGTGTCAAAGTGCAAAGCGCAAGTAACTTTGTGGGCGGATCCCGGCGCTGTTGCTATTTTCCCGGCGGGAAAAATGACTCTTGCGCCCGACGCAAATGTAAAAGGGGTTGGTCTGAAGTAGCTTCATTATTCATAGGTGTGGTTTGGGCGTAACGTGAAATAAACCAATCAGAGCGTCCTCTCACATTCCCTTTAAGAGCAGGCGCGCTTGTTCCATGGCGGATTGCTATTATAACGGCGGGTTTGCCAGCGCACGCCAGGAGCGGTTCACAGCCGAGGAGACCGACGTTCTCGTCAGGACCGTAAAACACAGAGAAGTGACATTGGGGATGATGGGAGAAACCCACCCAAATTAGCTTCGGTTAAACAGGCGTAGGCTATAATTTGGGTAGTAAATGTGTAGCCTAATATAGATTATTATTTTTTTTTTATCTAGATAGATCTTTTTCACATCTTCACGGACACAACAATGATTTCCTTCGTGTGTTAATATTTTTCCTTGTAATAATGTATGATTTGCAAAAATGAAAACTGCTGCATCTGTTTATATTAGAGAATCAAAGTGTATGCGCGTTAACACACTACATTATGGCCAAGCACGCGCCCTTCAAATACCATATCACTAACGCGCAACGCGCCACTGTCTTTAGACTGTTTTTTCCCTGGTCAGTGGCGCAATTGCTTTCTAAAACTGGAAAATAGCACCATGGAAGTTTTGCGCCGGAACACACTCCTCTTTGCGCTGAACCGCCCCCGCGAGCGCAAGTTCATTTCCTAATTTACCGACGTGCGTCTGTGGAGGGAAAAGTCCGCTGTGCGCGGGTGCAAAATAGGAATGATACATGCGTCGGTGTACAAAGTCAATTGCGCTGGGTGCAAGATAGGGCCCATAAAGTTGCTCTTGCAGCAAATACTCACGCTCTCCGTCTCTGCGAGATTCGGAAGGGAATGATTCAGATTTCTCTCGGCACAGCTACTAGAATACCTACAGGTTGCTCACGTCACATCTACGTCGTCAAGCTCAGTTTGAGCCTGCGCAGTTCGCCCGGCCATCAGGAAGAGAGTGCTTCTAATTGACTTCATTTTTCTCCGTTGAAACCTATGGGGTCGCTGTGTCCAGTTTATTTACTGTCTATGATGTAATCCAGACACATCCGCCATTTTGTCATTATCATGTGACCTAGCAGCATAAGTTGTGTCGCTTCACTGCCATTCAGTAATCTGGCCTTATGGGATAGTAAAGTGTCCATCATATGCACACTTCTGAATCTTGCTGGAAGTAGGAGGTCATCCGGGAACTTTTCGCCTACTCTTTTATGAGTAGCCTACTGTGAATTTGGAGATACGTACTCTAGTCACCTACTATATTATAGGGAAGTATGCGATTTCGGAAGATTTTGATGTGAACTTCTCTTATTAAATTACTTGCTTTTGATACTTTACGTAAACCAGTTATTATTGCCTCGTTGTTATTATATGGATTTTAAGTCATTTTAAAGGGGATTCACTTAGGTCTATCACAAAAAATATCTGATTACTCAATTAACCTGTTAGCCTTCAGCGCCATTTTTGAAAAATCCCCAGAAATTGCATTCTGAACCTAAAACAGATTCAGTTAATTGACCCTTTGTCCTAAAAGCACAAGCATGATCTCATTTGAAAGCTGACACCTGGCACTTTATTGGAAATGTAGAATGAATTATTGTCATAATGAAAAAAAAATTATGAATAGCTTCAAAGTTGTGTAAGTTATTAGAAATTTATTTTTATGAAACATCTTCATGAAAATTAAATTGAAGTTGGCCCGTCAGCACTCTAGAAATGCACTCCAGCTAAAGACACATGTCTGACCATGTTATATTTAAAATTTGAAGGTGATAAGTCTAAAACTCTGTATTTTGTTAAATGTTTTTCAAGATCATCTCAAATGACTTTATTTTGAATTGACTCTAAAATGCAAACTTGTGTTTATTGTCATCTATTAGCATCTATTCAGTCTATTGTCTCTATTGTTTTGTGGTGCAAACGAGCCCCATTCAGTGTCAGTCTCTCCTGCTCACATTTACACCTCTCCAGCCGGCTTATGGCCATAAATATTCTTTTCCTTTGTCTCCATTATAATCGCTAACGACTGGCTAATCACGGTGTTTCACCCCCTAATTTCTTTCATAGTTCTCACCTTTCACATTTATAACTGTATCAAATGCCTTTCTTAAATAAATAAATATTTCAGTAAGCATTCCGATTTAGAAAAAAATCATAAAAAATAACAGCTAGATGGCAGGTGCAACTAGAGAGCTAGCTAGCATGTTAGCTTAGCACACCATCAATACACGACAATTTATGAGATTAAAACCGTGTTTGTGCTCCAAACTTACTTTAAAACGCAAGTCGAGTGTTTTAAATAATCTTCTATGAGCTTATTTGGCTTCAGAAAAGAAAATCAGACAGAAAATAAATGAGTTTATGTTATTCTGCACTATTGTAAAGTCTATATAGATTAGCATTACATTATACATATAATCTATTATTATAAAAAATACCTGACATGGCTCGAAGAACACAGGTAAATCAAATATCATTGCAATCATGTTTATTGTCTTCAAAACATCTTTATCTGCATGTTACAACGATCTCTGAAAGCTAGCTGTGTTTATGTAAGTGACGTCCTGGAAGGTCACATGGTAGGGCTCTTCTTCATGTGCAGTGCATCCGTATATGGATTATTCTGTGTATCTCTGGCGCCCTCAGTCTTCTGTATGGTTTGAAAACACAGTACATCAGAGTATCCAGCGCGCATATGATTACATGGACGCATTTTGATATAAATTCAATAAATATTATTCCTGTCTATAGAAATCTGATGTAAACCTATGAGAATATATCAATATTTCTCCAAATCTGCACATTTTTGAGCCAAAAGCCCTGAGGAACGTTGTTTTGTCACGCGTTCTCATGACAACACCACCGGAGTTTTTTTATGAATGGACGCGCTGATGCTCATAATTCACATTAAAGGTATCGACTCATTTTTTCATTACATAAATCCTGACACAAATTAAGACATAACTGTCACTATAAGTTTCTCAGAATACAATAGTGGTCAAATACTGAAACGTGAGACTTATATATTTTTAATGATGTATAGTTTGTCAAGGTAATAACATTAAATCTGATAGTAACTTTGAACTATTTAAAAAAAAAAACGCTTCAGAGCGTCCTCGCTCTGGTGAAGGCTAACAGGTTAATTGTCAAAATAATTGACCAATTACTCGATTACCAAAATAATTGTTAGTGACAGACAGCCCTAGATTAGTTAAATGATAAGTAAAATGCACTTTTTGTGACTTTCAGGCAAATAAAAGACTATTTTTCCAGTCATATTTTGTCATTGAAGATTTCTTAAATATAGCTAGTGTTTCTTAAATATATCGTCTCGTTCTCGCGAACCCAATATCGTGTATCGTATCATCTCATGATGTAAGTGTATCGTAGTACTGTATTTGTAAAAATTGGTTCTAATTGCTTTAAAACGTTTTAATGTTGGGCAAAATGTGTGTTTGCGTGTTTGTTTGTAACAGTCTTAGTTGTTTTAGCTTCTTGTGCTGACATGGACAAATGACTAAACGGCACTTTGCCACCTCAGCAAAACCAAGACCGATCCACTAACACACACACACAAACACATACACGCACACACACACACAAACACAAACACGCACACGCATGCACACACACACACACACACACACACACACACACACACACACACACACACACACACTCTCTCACACACACACACACACACACACACAGTCAATTTTACAAAACTGGTTTGATTTGAACAAACACCTCACCTCATATATCATAGAAACTTTAGGTTTTGTGTGTGTGTGAGCGTATGTGAGTGTGTGTCCGTGTGCGTGTATATATGTGTGTGTGTGAGTGCGTGCATGTGTGTGTGTGTCTTTGTGTACAACTAGGGGTGGGCGATATTGTAAAAATATCATATCACAATTTTTTTCAAGAAAATCATAATAAAAAAATCATAAACTTTTGTGACCTGCAGTGTCCTGTGAGTGTAACTCTATCTCTGCATTTAACACATGTGATGTGATTGTGATTGTACGTCACATTTTACAGTATTTTGAGACGGAGGCGCCAGAACTGATAGAATGCACTGTAGGACGATACTACGATATTTCTTCAAAAGCAGATCGTGGAGACATTTTAATCGTCTATGATCAAAAATCTTGATATCGCACACCCCTATGTACAACTATGTTTGTGAGGACCAGTTTAGACAGTCAGCGTGAGGACATTTTGGCCAGTCCTCACTTTCTGAAAGCCTTTAAAGGGTCAAGACTTGGTTTTAGTGACCAGGTTATAATCAGGTTTAGGGTCAGTGTTCGGGTTAGGCAGTTAGTTGTGATGGGTAGGGATTGGGTAAGGAGCTAGAGATATCATTGTGTCAATGAATGTTATCATTGAGATATCATTGTGTCAATGAATGTCCTCACAAAGATAGATGCACAAGAATGTGTGTGTATGTGTTCATGTTTAGATTCCAGTATTTTGGTCTGACGTTCTTCCTGCATCTGCAGTTTACCGCATCTGTGCTGCGAGAGTCTGAACAGGAACCAGATACTTCATCCCTCTCGGCACAAACACACACGAGATCGATCGACACGGCGACGCCACATGCCATACTGCGCTGGAAGAAGGCGTCACACACACACACGACGACGAGGTTTGTGAAATATTCATACAATGAGATGAACTTAAAACTCAAGAGGAAGAGAAACTCATCAGCGTCTGTGACAGAATCAAACCCCTTTGAACGCAAACGCACAAGCAGACTCCATTAACAGAGCATCACAAGGGGAACATAACACTCTCTCTCAGACAGACAGACTAATGACACTGAAACATGCAGATCTGAGACACTTGGAGAGGGGCTGATATGATGCCTGTGTGGTTGTTGAGGGGAGATAATTGCCAACGTAGCATTAGCACTCTTATCCTGCAGACGGCCCAGACAGAGAGAGAGAGATACAGAGAGAGAGAGAGATACTGAGAGAGAGATACTGAGAGAGAGATACTGAGAGAGAGACAGAGATACAGAGATACACAGAGAGAGAGAGAGATACAGAGAGAGATACACAGAGAGAGAGAGAGATACAGAGAGAGATACACAGAGAGAGAAAGAGATTCAGAGAGAGAGATTTTGTTGTTGAATTTTAACAAACCTTGATTACAAATGCATTTCACAGTATATTTAAACTACAATATGCATATTAAGAGCAACCCCAACTCACAAGAAATGTGCAAAAACCAAATCACCTTCAAATACAGAGCATCCTCATTGCAACACCAAATACCTTCAAAAGTGATAAGATCATCCATATGCTTGTAATAAGCAAAATCAATCAATATTCTTGCTTGCACCATGGTTTAAAAAAAAATTGCAACTACATTCTGCTCCAAATTTTGTTTAACTTTCTTTTTCCTACTTTTATAAATAGCCAATATTGCTTTGGCCTTAAACAAAATTCAACAACTTCCCTTTTTTCAACACATATTTAAAGGGGTGGTTGATTATGATCACTTTTCTAACTGTAGTTAGTGTGTAATGTTGTGTTTGATCATAAAAAAACATCTGCAAAGTTACAACACTCAAAGTTCAGAGCAAAGGGAGATATTTGCCTTTAAAGAAAAGGACTACAACAAACGGCTGGCAGGAACTACACGACATTCCTCCCGGGTTAGTGACATCACCAACCCTAGAATTTACACAAGCCCCGCCCCCTGAACACGATTTATAGATTATCATGACAGAATATGCTAATCAGTGACTAGAAGATAACTACACATAATCTACATAAATTCATCAACTAACCATTCAGAAATGTCCTGTTCTTCTACATGTTCTTCTTCTCGAGTCTCTCCATCATTGTCTGACTCCGGTTTGAACATAAAAGGCTAAAAGTTTTTGAAATGTTCTGTGTGTGTGTGAGTGAGGAGGTAATCGAAGCTCCGCCCCCTGTGCCGGGAGCAGCAGCTCATTTGCATTTAAAGGGACAGACACAAAAACGGTGCGTTTTTGCGACTAACTTTAACATGCGATATAAAAATATCTGTGGGGTATTTTGAGCTAAAACTTCACACACACACTCTGGGGACATCAGAGACTTATTTTACATCTTGTGAAAAGGGCATTATACCCCCCCTTTAAAACCCCAAAATAAAAAACACCGTAGGAAAAGTTTCATTACATCTCTGAAAAATATTTCCCAAAGACAGAAATGAAGGCTGTAATGTAGCACAATTTACAAATGCATGAAAAATGGTTTCACTCTTAGTGCAAAAAGGACATTCAGCGAGATACATACGTACACACAGAGAGAGAGAGAGAGGGAGGGAGGGAGAGAGAGGGAGGGAGAGAGAGAGAGAGAGAGAGAGAGAGAGAGAGAGAGAGAGAGAGAGAGAGAGAGAGAGAGAGAGAGAGAGAGAGAGAGAGAGAGAGAGAGAGAGAGAGGGGTCCACATTGCCATTAGCCCAGCCAAAGTGTAATAGACAACAATTAGGATCCCTATTTCCTGTAGTTCCTGTTGGCCGGCTGATCTGTGGCTGTTGTTCGCTTGATACCTGGATAAATAATTCACAGAGAGAGAAGTCTGCTGTCTGCGCTCGCCTTATAAAGGAAGTGCATTTTTCAGACTTAAGTGCAGCTTTAAGAGAAGACTATCCTGAACGCCACACAGGAAAACACGCTTGTGACTCAGAGTCCAGACTCATGAATGAACATGTGAGAGACAAGGAAATCAAAACTAGACCGTATCTTGAGCTCACCTGTACAGGCTAGTGTATGGTTTTATAAAACCTTTCATAACCTCAAAAACTGAATTAATAAAATAAAAAAATGAATACATACTACATAAATGAATACAAATATATAAACACACACACACACACACACACACACATATATTTGTGTGTGTGTTTATATATTTGTATTAATTTATGTAGTATGTGTATGTATATAAAATTATATATTGTAAGGTATAAACTAGTTATTAATTTTTTGTTAAGTATTCATTTTATATTATTTTATATAAATATAGTATTGTCAAATCGATTCATCAAAATTATACTTCATATACACACAAATTTTATACATGAGTGCTGTCAAATCGATTAATCGCATCTAACACAAGTTTGTATACATGTGTGTGTATATATATATATATCAAATTATAAGAATAATTAGACTTGTATTATATATTAGAATATGATTTATATTATTAGTACAATTATTATTAATAATAGTCTTAATAACTTAAATATTTCCAGTTTTGTCTTAAATGTAAAATGTATTTCTCAAAATGAAAATATTGCAGTTATTTCTGCCGTCTATCAGTTAGCAGCACATCTAATTTTCAGACACTACAAAAATTAATTACTTTAAAAAAATCTGAAATGACAAAAAATTCCTATAGAGAAAATGACCAGCAAACATGCTTCTGAAATCCAGGAGTGACCAAACATATTCATAACGTGATCTTGATTTGAGAGGCGTATTCAAATTCTTGTCCAATTAAATGCTTTCTAGAATACGCTGCTAACAAGCAATAGCAAATAATCATGGTTCGCATCTGTGACGTAAACTAAAGTCGATTGGCTATTGAGAAAAAACTCTTCAATATTCAACATCAGGGAAGAAAACTGCTCTTATGAAGTCATTTGATGGGAAACTCCTGACCACAAACGACAGCAATGCAGCCTTCAGTCTGTCCGAAGCAGATCTTCATTAGTGGCTTTTGCTCCTTTGAATGTCAAGCCTCATATTCAGAGCGTTTATGCCACTGAGAGTTTGACTTTCAGATAAATGGCCGTCATGATTTAAATATGCAGTAATTACATCCATTTGCATGTTCAGCAATCAGGCTGGAAAATGATGAATAATATTTTGCACATAAATTTGATTGATTGAGTTTTACACACTGTCACGATAATAGAGTGAATTCCAATATAGCTCAAAAGTAGCACAAACACACATTCACACACACACACACACATATATGCACGTGCGAATACACACATACACATGCACGCGTGAATACACACTCAAACACACATGCATGCGCGAATACACACTCACTCTCACACACACACACACACGCGTGAATACACACTCACTCTCTCACACAGACGCACTCACGCACGCACACATGCATACACACTCACGCACACACACATTTACTCGCATGCACGCACACACACATGCAGGCGCAAATACACACTTGTGCGCACATGATGAGTTTTACACGCTGTGTCACGATAATAGAGTGAATTCCAATATGGCTCAAAAGTAGCGCAAACACACATACACGCGCACATATACACACACACACACACACTCACTCACTCACTCACTCACTCACTCACGCACACACACACACACACACACACACACACACACACACACACACACACACACACACACACACACACACACTTAGCATTAACCAGGAAACCTTCTCTTGCAGTGATGCCTAAATAAGTGCGGCTCGAGCGATGGACGCCGCTGACCCCTGCGCTCTTCACTTGAGCATGATGGGATTACGAGTGCAGTTCATGTGGAGGTTAGAGATAAATAGGGGGAGGGGCAGCGTTTTAATTCACCTCATCCCCATCTGAGATCTTCTGACCTCTCAACTCTGGCCTTTGACCTCTGAGTGGACAGAGGAAGTAGAAAAGAGGTCACTTCATTGTTAACACAGATTAAAACAAAGAAACAAACTGTATGCAGTGTATAAGTAGAAATAAATGCGCTAACTACAAGAAATGTGAGACATTAAATTATTAAACTAAAACACAAATCTATGTATTTATATGAAATTTAAATGATCAAAACGCATGCAGATGAATTATATTATTATTCTGCTTATTGGCCATAACACAAAAATAAATAGTGACTGTCAATGTCAGCTTGTACATATCAATGCATCCCTAACCTCCTCCTTTACTTTGTGCTCTCTCTCTTTCACACACACACACACACGCACTCACTCACTCACTCATTGACACACACACGCGCACACAGACACACACGCAAGCAAACACACACGCACATACACACACACACGCACACACGGAAACACACTAACTCAAACACACACAGACAGACACACACTCATTCACTCACACGCACGCAGGGCTCGCAAAATTTTTAAATCGCTGGTAGCCCTTCGGGCAGGCACTCTTCAGATTTTGGTAGCCCGAAATGAATTTTACTAGCCCACATAAAAAGACAATTTTTAATGTAGAAAATTGGTTAGGAGTCAAAACATGAATCAAAAACTTTTTTTTCAAAACACAAATATCAACAATTGGATATAAAATAATCAAATTAGAATCATCAATACAAATATACATCTGGTTCTCTGAACTGAAATGTGTGTGATCAGTGTGGAACATGAATATGTCTGTGGCTCAGCCCCCAATGAGGGTATGATAAAAAAAGGTAACACTTTGGGTTAGGGTCTAACGCTCACAATTAACTAGTTTCATTAACATGCAGATGACAGGGTTTTATCATCACTGAGGTCCCAAATGTGAGGTAAACTAGTTAGGGGTGTTCGGGTGCCAATCTGCAATAATGTTCTCGGGGGCCCGAGAAAATTTTGATTTCTCTGATCTACATATGCATTTTAAGATGTTTTGAATGCCAAAAAAATTGGACAACAATAGCTTTAAAACCATGTCACACAGCTGATTATTTTTCTCTCCTCATCAGCATCACTCTTTTTCTCTTTGTTTTTCTCTTGCCCTGGCTCTTCCCGTCCTAAAGCTGAGCTTTGACTGATAGGCTTTTCATTTTTGTCTGTCAATGACGAAAGTAAACTTGGGGTCAGCTGATGGGTTGATTTATGAATCATTTTCTCAGACACGTTCATTTACTGAAAGCTACCAGGAAAGCTAGGTAGCCTAACTAAGTTTATTAAATTTATTCAAAATATGTACACATTCATTATTGATTTAATACAGGGCCGTAGACAGGGCTTTATAATCACATAGGTCCTAAATGTAAGGTTGTTAGGGGGTTCAAATTTTTTATTTCTCTGATATGTGCATTTCAAGACGTTTGAAGGCCAAAAAAAGGATAAGAAATAGCTTTAAAACCATGTCAGCGGGCAGTATTTGTCAATACCTGCTCTCACTTCTTATCCATCACTCTTTCTTTTTCTCTCAGTCTCCTCATCTTGCCCTGTCTCTTCCCCTCCTAAAGCTGAACTTTTTTATTTTACTGAAGGCTACCTACTATATTAATTCTCAACATGTACACATTCGTTATTAATATTGTGCCTAACAAGATGAAAACGGCTTTGTTTCTCGTCCTCTCACAATGACAGTAAACGAATTACAGTCCACGAGTCGCGTTACAAAGGCCTATTTTCAGTTCAAAATGGCGCAAGTAAATTCGTTTGCCTGATAATTTGTCATTTGTTTAACATTTATGTAAATATTTAGTTTAGCTACTTACATTATCGCACTTGACCGTAAACTGAAGCGTCGAGTCGCTCTGCTCAAATTCGCGCTCAGCCGCTTCTGTGAATATAAATCCCGCCTACTTTGATTTGATTGGTAATCTCTAATATTCTGACATTGACGAGCAGTGACAGACCAATGAGGCTCACACACACACACACACTGTCCTCTGTTTCTGACATGCGCTCTGTTCGGCGCCACTGCGGATTGAAGACGAAGAACGCGCTGAATCTGATTATAACAAGACTGAAGCGAACACTAGTTCAGATAGCCCGTCGGGCAGGCCGGTTATGCATTTTGGTTGCCCGACTGGAAAACACAATAGCCCCGGGACGTCGGGCGGGTGATTTTGCGAGCCCTGGCACGCAAACACTCTCACACACACACGCACGCACACACACACACACACGGAAACACACGCACACACACACACACAGTGGTGGGTGGCCATGGCTGCAGTATGTTAGGGGAGGGGCCTGTATGCTAATTAAATGTGACCCCGCGTGTGGAGGTCACGCCCCTAACAGAGGCACAAACTAAACTGTTCCGCTCCGCCTCCTGCTCTCAGTCTCTCAACATCATCTCGGCTGTATCTCAACATACACACACTTCATACACACATTTACATGAACACACACGAGTGGACTGTGAATCACACAAAGCTGCTGGTCAGTTTGTGTTTTAATCTTAATGTAAGGCCTCTTGTTTTTACCCTGTCCAGTGCACTACAAATCTTGATCCCTGGGGTCACGACCTCTGACCTGCCCATCACTGTATCACGAAAATCAAATGATCCCCATAATGCAAATAAAACATTTTAGAATGAGTCACGATAACATACAGTGAGAGATTCATATATGTTATATATTGATGCTTAGGCAATGGAAGGCTAGTTTTTATCATGCCAATAAAGTAAAATTTAAGTCTAAGTTGAAACCAAATTACTTTACTCTTTTATACTGACTTTTTTTAGTCTTCTAACCAGAGATAACTCACAAAAATATATATAAAAAAATCCAAAAATAAATAAATATATATATATATATATATATATGTATATATATTTTTATTTTTTTATTAAAAAATTGATTTTATTTGATATATTTCAAAAAAAATTATAATATCATTCTATAATATTCTGTATTAAATAATATGTACAGAATTTAATAAAATAATTAAAATGTGTGTATATATATATATATATATATATATATATACTTTTAAAACTACACTTTTTTATGTGTACATAAAAGTTGCATTTTTTATTTATTTATCACTGTCGTAAATAAGCTCTAATCATAAAGCAGATGTTTATATATAGTCCACAAGACAAAATAACATATTTATAAAATAATAATTTATAAAATAATTAATAAAAACTTGCCAGTTCAAAAGTGTAAATACATTTGATCCTTAATACTGTCTTTAAACATAATTTTTTTAACATTTAGCAGATTCTTAATTCTACAGTAAAATGTATCTATTGACGTACTCATTATTTTATGAGTTTAGTTGAGGATGCTGAAGATAAATAAATGAAGGGCAGTTTTGAGAGATCCCGTTCTCTTCACCCTTCCGCCACAGTGTTGGTAATGGCAGGTTTTAAAAGCCAAGCTGTCGTCCAGTGACTTTTACTATTTCGCAGACGCACTCAGGTCGTTAAAGATCCTTTCAGTGGCAAATAGGATTACAGACTGCTTTAGAGCTCCGAGCGACATCTGCCCGTCATAAAGCCGGTTCTCCATGTGCTCCCGGACCCCCCCGCCACACTGACCACTGCATCAAAGAGAAAACACACACACACACACACACATCTGCTGGACGTATCGGCATTCCTCCTGACACACTGCTTAACTAACGTCTGGTTAAACTACATGACTGTTCAACAACTGAACCATCATCTGCCCACTCAAGCTCATTTGAATATTTATAGGGAAAACACCAATGACAAGTCCTGCTATCAACTATAAGCATATCAGTTTTGGCTGCTTGCATTTCACTAATCCTGCAATGTGCCGACTGAATTTATAAAAGCACAAATATATTTTCCATGAAAAAATCGAATATAATCTTATATAAAACACTTACTAAATCTGATACCTAAAGCACACGCAAACAAAGGCATGCTAACACACACACACACACACACTCGCTCACACTCACTCGCTCGCTCACACACACACACACACTCACTCGCTCACACACGTGCTCGCTCGGTCACTCGCACACACACACACACGCTCGCTCGGTCGGTCACTCGCACACACACACTCGCTCGCGCACACACACTCGCTCACACATACACACGCTCGCTCGATCGCTCACACACACACACACGCTCGCTCGATCGCTCACACACACACGCTCGCTCGGTCACTCACACACACACACACGCTCGCTCGGCCACTCGCACACACACACTCGCTCGCGCACACACACACACGCGCACACACACACACACACACTCGCTCACACATACACACGCTCGCTCGATCACGCACATACACGCTTGCTCGATCACTAGCGCACACACGCTCGCACACACACACGCTCGCTCACACACCCGCTCGCACACTCACACACACTCGCACGCACACACACACACACTCACTCTATCACACTCACTCACTCACACGCACACACACACACACTCTATCACACACACAACACACACAGTCACTCGCTCGCTCACTCACCTAACACACTCTTTCTATCACACACACACACACGCTCTATCATTCACTCTCACACACACACACACACACACACACACACACACACACACACACACACACACGCTCTATCATTCACTCACACACACACACACTGTCACTCGCTCACTCACTTAACAAACACACTCTCAAACACACACATCCAAAATTTCAATGCAAACCTCCTCCTCAGTGAACATCAGTCACTGCAGACGAACCTTCAGCATCACCGCCGTCACCATGACGACCGCGGCTTCTTCCCCTCGACTAATGAACCGGCGGCGCCTGAACAAGAGAACAGGGTCAGAAAACGAGGGAGAGATGAAGTGAAGGAGCGCTGCGCATCGATCGCCTGTGTTCGCGGACTGTAGAATGGTTTGGGGGGGAAGGGGGTGAGAAATGAACGTCAGGCACTGCAGCTTCGACAAAGGTCAGAGGTCACCGTCACCTTGGGCTCTGATTGAAACTGACCCTCTGGACACTGACCATCACCGAATCAGGATCTGCTGCGGTGGTATTGATTAGCGGTGTGTGTGTGTGTGTGTGTGTGTTAATCAGGTGGACGGATGGTCTCTAAACCGACCCGCCTCTCACTCACTAAAGCTCATCTGAACGAGATCAGGTTAATGAGTCAGTCTTTACAGACAGACAGGGGTGGACATATTACAGTAACACACACACACACACACACGTTTAGCTAGTTCTCTAAACGGGTCTAACAACGTATAAATACCATAGACACTGTTTTATTAAAAACTAATCACAAAACCACAACGCTAAAAGAAAAGGAAACTCATTTGATTTGTGAATAATTTTTCCTATATGGGGATCGTTTCATATCCACATATAACGTGATCTGCACAGACTCGGTGTGTGTGTGTGTGTGGCATTTGTGTATATTGAGCCTTCAGCTATTAAACACACTTACCTCACAAACTCTCTCACACACACACACACTCACACACACTACTCACATTCAAACACACACTCTCACACACACTTCTCACTTTCAAACACACTCTCACACACACATTCTTTCTCTCACACACTCACTTAAACACTGTCTCTCTCTCTCACACACACACTCAAACTCATATACACTCTCTTACACGCTAAAACACTCTCTCTCTTACACAAACACACACACTCTCTCTCTAACACACACACACACAAACACACTCTCTTACACAGTAATACACACACTCAAACACACTCTCTCTCTTACACACACTCAAACACACTCTCTCTCTTACACACTCAAACACTGTCTCTCTCTCTCACACACACACACAATCAAACTCATATACACACTCAAACACACACAAACACTCTCTCTTACACACTCTCTCTCACACAAACTAACACACACGCACTCTCACACACTCAAACACACTCTCTTACACACACTCAAACACTGTCTCTCTCACACACACTCAAACTCATATACACTCTCTTGCACACGCGCAAAAACACACACACACACACTCTCTCTCTCTCTCTCACACACACACACACTCTCTCTCTCTCTTACACACACACGCACTCTCACACACTAACACACTCTCACTCACACACACTCTCTCTGTTACACACACACACACACACACACACAAAGAGAGAGTCTTTATTAGTGTATATTGATTTTACCCCTCAGTGCTGCCGTACAGTGAGAGCATCAGAAACACAAAGTCAAAGGTCAGAGTTCAGCCTGGACTCCATATTAGTGTCACGTCAGTCTCCGGGTCGAGTGTGTTTCTTCTCAGCTGGTGAGAGGGACTGCAGTGCATTCTGGGTCACAGATTACATGAACCAGACGATCAGATCTCGACACACTGAACAGTGGCAACACTAGTAACGTGACAGCGAGTTTAGCAAGGGCAAAACAGCACTCGCATTTCTGTAAAGAATGTCAAAGTAAAATTAAAATGCAAAATAAACCACATGAATTAAACAAGTTAATTAAACCACAGATTAATGAGTTGGATTAATTGGACAGAACAGCTGTGAAGTATTGACATTATCTTCTCCGGTGGGAGACGAACTTCAATTAATGATGATTGGACTATTTTTTCTGATCGTCTAAAATTCCCTCCGACTTATAAATTAAACCCAAACTATAAACTAACAAACCAAACTGCTGATATCTGCAAATAAAGCTAAATTAATTAATAAAGACAACAAAATAAACTGAGCTGTTGATATCTACAAAAAAAATCTGAAAAAATTAAATAAAAATGCAATAAAATATTTGACCTGTTGATATCTGCAAAAATATATACTAAATAAATAAGTGTATTAAAAATATAAATTAGATAAAAAAGTAATGATGCTTTTGATATAAAAATTTGATAGCAAATATATTGAATAAATAAAATGAAAACAATAAAACTGCAATAAAATATTTTACTCTAAGCTGATATTGGCAAAAACATTTTAAATGCATAAATAAAAGCAATAAAACAAAGAAAATGGCTACAAACAAAATTAAAAAATTGCAATGAAATATTTTACTTCAGTTGATATCTGCTAAAAATATAAAATGTTTATTAACAATTTTATTAAAAATATACTATTTTTAACAATTACATAAACAAATTTAATAATGCTTTTGATATAAACATTTGATAGCAAAATAATTAAATAAATAAAATGAAAACAATAAAACTGCAATAAAACATTTAACTCATTTAACAATTTAAATGCATAAATAAAAGCAATAAAATAAAATCGCAACAAAATGTTTGACTTGAGTTGTTGATATCTGATATACCGGTGTGTGTGTATATATATACATATATATATATATATATATATATATATATATATAGAGAGAGAGAGAGAGAGACATAATTTTCTCTAATGGAAGACAAATAACAGTTAATGACGATTAGTGAAATTTTGGACTCCAAGATGAGCAAGAAATTTCACTGATTATCATTATTTACTCAAGAATCAGGGAATTGAAATTTCACAGACAGAGTTTAGCTGATTGGCTGGCTGCTGTTATCTTCATCATCACCATCATCATCATCAATCACTTGAGTTAATTAGCTGCTCAGATGAAGTCTGAATTGCCTGATCTTCATTTCTCCTCCGCTGCGCTCACAGAGCTTGTATTTTCACACTTAAAATGATGAATTCTCTCGCCGCGCTGATAACAGGCATAATATTTCAAACCGAAAGCGTTTTTGAGGACGTGCATCTGTTCTTACTGTCGTTTTGTGAATCTATGAACCCAGAGCGTAACTGGCTTCTCGTGACCCTGAGAGGAATACAATCTCCACGAAAAGGCTTGAAAATGAAATCTTATTTATTCACTCCCAGAAAACCAGATTACGCCGGACAGGAGCTGCAGGAGAGCGTTTGTCTGAGAGCAGCGAGACTGAAGTAAACTGATGCTCTCTATTAGAGCTGAAGGTCTGTTCGCATCGGGACAAACAAGCCTTAAAATCAAAACCATGCGTCCCTATGGACTCCTGCTGTGCCAATATTGCACTCTTTCTTTTGTCCTGTAGGAATGTTTTTGTCTGATTGTTTAAAATACCCACTAATGAAATTAGACCCAGGCCTTTGACTGTTTTAACCAGCAAACCAAACTAGCTTTGAACTGCTGATGATCTCTGTTAAAATAAATGAATGAATAAATAAATACATTAAAAACAACAATAAAAAAGCTGCTATAAAATGTTTTTTGATATAGGCAAAAAGTAAAATCAATAAATACAATGAAAAAAAAAAGTAAAACAAATTCAACAATATTAAAGTGTAATAACATTTTTCACTCTGAGCTTTTGATATCTGTAAAAACAAAAGCAAAATTCCACCAAAAATAAATAAATATTGTTTTGATATCTGAAAATAATATTAAAATAATTAATGAATAAATAAATACATAAAAAACAACTAAAAAATCTGCATTAAATGTTTTTGATATCTGCAAAATAAATAAATACAATGAAAACAACAAACAATGTAAAACAAAAACATATAAATAAAAGTGTAATAACATGTTTGACTTTGGACTGATGATATCTGCAGTTGTAATCAAAATTATTCAACCCCCAATACAAATCAGGGTTACTGGTATAATTTACAGACGTTCAGCAGTTTGCAATGAACAAATTAAACGAACGTATTTGAAATAGCTCAACACAACAAATGTTAATCCCTCACAACAGCACACATCTGCAAAACACACCTGATGCAACTAATCAAGGGCTTCATTAGTTGCACCAGGTGTGCTTGAGCTAGAACACACTAAATATCTGAACTGGGGTGCGTTTCCGTACAACTATATCGCTCACTGCTTCACTACCATAGTACGATGCATCGTTGGAGAAATCAACTAGCTAGTCACGACTGTTTCCCGAAACCGTATGTCGCAAAGTATCGTTCAACCACGTTGGTTTATGACGTCTCGCACCTGGTGGACTAATAACTTATTTTAATGAATCTGTTTGAGATCGAATTAACGGTAGATTTTGTCATATAAGTTACAGACATGGCATCTGAAGACCATTTCTAACCAGACTCAATATTTGTCTCGTTCTTACACAGTAGAGCACGTTCGCACATGCGCAGTCTTCAAAAACGCTGCTTTAAATCTCTTGACAAACTAAAAGACGTAAATTACATTTGTATGGACTCTAAATAAATAACACGGGTTGTACTGAATGTCAGCTTGCTTATTTTGCTAAAGATAAGGATTTATTCAGTCGACATCTCATGTAAACTAGAAACTCTGCTTCTGACCACAGCTCGAGAGCTGTCTCTCCAACCACACAAGTTTGCGATGCTGTTTGCAAACGTTCGTTGGAACGATGGTTTCGGGAAACACCAAATCGTTGAACTGCTGATAGCAACGGAACTTGCGACCATAGTTGGCTAACGATGCTTTCGGGAAACGCACCCCTGGCTAGGTTTGTTGAGTGTCACATTTGACATACACCATACTACTGACTAGGGCTGTCACTTTTGTGAAAAAATCCTGTTCGATTTTTGAGACATAAGTGTTCATTGAATCGATTGTAAAATCGATTTTCCATGTCTAAAGACATTTCCATTTTCCAACCAAATATAGGCAAATCCACGGACAACTAACAGGCATTAGGACGAGCATAAAGAGGGCGCTTGAGATGCGCACAAGTCAACAATATTTCTGATGATTTATTGCCGTGAAGTTTCGTGCACAATGGCAAACAGGAGTGCAACATTCAGGGATTGAAATTAACACCCGCCAATCCGCCAAATGCGGGTAAAAATGAACTTTGGTGGGTAACGCTGTCAAATCACGAGCCAATTTGGCGTGTTTCTATGTTTACTCACTTTGCTGGGGAAGTTCGTGTAGCCAAATCTGCGTGGATTTAGCGCAAATATGCAACTCGTGAGTCATCATGATATATTAAATACAGCGTATTTTCTGGCTTACTTGAACACACACGTCACTAAGCAACAAACAACGGTGCGCTTGCTCACTTGCATTGAAGTAATAGCGAATATTAAAAAGCATTTGGTTAACAGAAAAGACATTGTTATTTTCCAACATCCTACATGTTCTGTGTATTGTATTGATCTGTCCACCTAACACAACTTTTTTGGTAAAAAAAATAAATAAAATCGATTCCCTATTTTCATTTTCGAATCTTGGGTTGGTTGGTCCGATCGATTGTGCAATCGATTTTCGAACGTAAAGTGACAGCTCTACTACTGACCCAAAAGCACAATAAAGTGCTCAAAAATCATATAAATCAGCCATCAGTCTTTGGGATTCTGTTCTATGGAGGAACGTTTCGGCCCTCTGGATCAGCGGTATGTCTGGAGGAAGAAGAATGAAGCATATTCTGAAAAGAGCCAACCGTTCAGCATGGTGATGCTCCGCGGCTGATCTATATCCTCTGGAAACATGCAGCGTGTGGAAGGCAAGATGGATTTATTGAAGTATCAGGAAATGCTAGGAGAAAGCATCATGCCGTCAGTGAGGAAGCTGAATCTTGGACCTTCCAACAGGACAATGATCATTTGACTTGAAGACTTGGTTGCAGAAGAAGTCACAGTCACCTGACTTGAAGCCCATAGAAAATCAGTGGTGGGATTTGAAGACGGCACGCAAACCCAATGATATTACTGAACTGGAGGCCATTGCTCATTTACATTTATGCATTTGGCAGACGCTTTTATCCATTGCATTTCAAGATACACATTTACATTCTAATCAGTTCTTGCTTTCCCTGGGAATCGAACCCGTGACCTTGGCGTTGCAAGCGCCAGCGCTCGACTGTTTGAGCTCCAGGAAAGCTCATGAGGAACGGGCTCAGAAACGCTGCCAGAAGCTGCTGTCCGCTTATAGATCTCGTTTGCAGCAGGTCATAACTGCAAAAGGTTGTTCTACTAAGTACTAAAGATGCTTGCCATGGAAAGGTTGAACACTTTTAAGACTTCAGAAGTCATTAATAGTTGCATTTTCAGTTGAATTTGGGGAAACCACTCGAAACATTTGTTGTGTTGAGATATATCAATCACTTTTGTTTGATTTGTTCATTGTACAACGGCTGAAAGTCTGTAAATTTGGCCAATAAACCTAATTTGCAATGGAGGTTGAATAATTTCGATTACAATTGTATATATTGGCCATACTGTGTCAGAAAATGTTAAATATTGGTTTTCTGTGATAGAGCAGTTGTGTATTTGTACCGATTATCTAATTTGAATACAGTGGGAAATTTCTGCATTTCTCTTGCAAACAGGCCTTGAAACCCCGAATCGACACATGCGTTCAGTGTTGCTCATGCTTTTGTGTGAATGAAACAAACACAAACTGATGATTCTCACATTTACATTTATTAACACAATCACATACGATTTTTTTATCCAGTAACAGCATTAAAGCACAGCCTGATATAGTGAATGTTGAACAATTATTCCACACACACACACACACACACACACACACACACACACACACACACACACACACACACACACACACACACACACACACCACTAAAGCATACACACACAAATCACACACACACACACACACACACACACACACACACACACACACACACACACACACACCTGTGGGTTTGAGGGTCTGGAACTACAAGTCTTGAGCGTTTCACATCTATAATCTATAGATAAAGCATTTTTATTTATTACCATTTACACAACGAGCCGCATCAAAGTCGGCCGTGACGGATCCGTGCAACACGGAAAGCGTGAACATCGCACAGCAGCGAGAGAGAGGAAATAACTTATATATGCAGGGAGAAAATCAATCATTCTATGATTAGAATTTTGCGTCAGTTCACGGAACGTTCAAGGACTTTTCCATTAGTCTAAACAGACACATAAGTCACATCATAGAAACAATCTCTCTCTCACACACACACTGACAGACACACACACACACACACAGTCACTCTCTCACACACACAAACACTCTCTCTCTCTCTCTCTCTCTCACACACACACACACACACACACACACACACACAGTCACTCTCTCACACACACAAACACACACTCTCTCTCTCTCTCTCTCTCTCTCTCTCTCTCTCTCTCTCTCTCTCTCACACACACACATTCTCAAACACTCACTCTCTCACACTCACACACTCTCAAACACTCACTCTCTCACACTCACACACTCTCAAACACTCACTCTCTCACACTCACACACTCTCAAACACTCTCTCTCTCTCTCTCTCTCACACACACATTCTCTCTCTCTCTTTCACAAACGAGACACACCTTCATAATGCAGATGTTATTCTGAACTCAGAAATCTTTAAAAACTTTCTCTCGACTGGATTTTTAATAATTAATGTTTCAGGATAGCAATAAACTATTATTTCTCTGACGTTGAGAGGAAAGTGTCTTTTATTTTCTCTCTCAGACTTGTGAAAAGCGTCAGCCTGTTTGAGGACCATTAAGATTGAATTGCATATTCACACAAACACAATTAATCATTATTTATGATTATTTTGGAAAAAATCATATTAAAATGTATGCCGTTTTTAATTCAGTATAATTCATTTATTAACTGTTTATCACCACATTACAGTATGAGAATGACTTTAATTTTACATTGATGAGAATTTGAGCCCAGAAATGTGTTCAATTGTCACGTTTGGTCTGAAGCTAAAAGTCTTGAGCGTTTCACATTTAATTTATAGATAAACATTTTTATTTCCATTGACACAACAATTCGAGCCAAATAGAGGAATAGACGGGAAAAAAGAAAGAAAAAAATTATATTACACGTATATCTATGCTGTGTTTAATTCAGAATAATTAATTTTATTTATATATTTGGATGTTTATTAATGCATTGCAGTTTAAGAATGACATTTCTAACGAGAATTTGAGCCTGGAAATGTTTAATTGTCATGAAAAAATTGCATAAAAACCTTAATAGTCCTAAAATAGTTCCTTACACACACACACACATATATATTCCTTCTGATTTGGGGGTGAAATACCAAATATATCCAGCAAACAGTGTTTTCTGTTTTCAGTGAAATTCTGTAGCAGATTTTAATCTTTTACACTGAAGACGTGTGTATAATATATTCCTCCATCTCTCGCTCTGTGGATTACAGCAGACGGCGTGCAGCGGAGGCAGAGAAGCGAACACGACTGATGTTTGTACACGTGTATTTCACACTAACCAGCGACTCACACAAACACAAACACACAAAAGCAAACGAAACATTTCACAACTACATCACGAGCTCAAATAAAAACCATTCCTGAAAATACTTCCTATGATACACGATATCACGATATGCTTCTAGTCATTCAGTGCGAATGATGATTCTTTGATTATAAATAATGTAATTTCTCAGTCGTTTCAGGACGGGATCTTTAGACAGTAACGAGTAAAAAGGACCATGAGTAAAATGTATGATTGAGTGTGTTTTTATTTAATTATAAATCTGCACGTTTGCATGCAGCTGGAATGATTTCGGTGAATCAAGTGAGTGATTTTGAGTGAATCAAACAAGAAAAAAAAATATATCAGCCTGTCTGACCAAAACCTCGCTTGACCTTCAAGCGTAAAAACACACGTAAACACACGTCTAAGTGACCTGCAGTCCTTCATCATCTCCATAAATAGTCAAAAAAAGAGGGAAATTGCAAACACTATAAATAAAAAGAGGAATGAAACGGGTGTGGAGAGTGTAAACTGGATACAGCTGCCCGCTGGACACTAGGAAACGCGACCTTTGACCCCTCAGGCCACGAAGCGATGACCTTTGACCCCTCAGACCATGAAGCGATGCTCCTTGCCGTCGTGGGCCATGAGGATGACGTTGCGGTTGGAGGTCCAGATGAGCCGGGCGAGTTTGAGGGCGTTCTGGGATCCGGGCGACGCCGGCTGGACCGGGGGAACCTGATAGGTTTTGATGCATCGGAGCTGAGGAGCAGAATTCAACATCCCGATGCTTCCTAACAGAGACGTGTTCATCTGAAACACACACACACACACACAGAGAGAGAAGTGTGTCAAGCCAGGTGCACACTGTGCGATTCATAATAGTCCTTTACGGTTGCTGCTTGTCAGACTGTATCACTGTAAGCCATGTCAGGTAAAAACAAAATTTGTCAGGTTTTGGAACTTCCTTTGTGAACACACCAAAACATAAATTTTTCGGACCGAGAAAGCTGAACAAAATATTATAATAGTCCTTTACGATTGCTGCTTGTCAGACTGTACGGACATGATCATCACTGTAAGCCATGTCACACTATAAGATCTCATTCATTTTACACCAATGAGGACGTATTTATGAATAAAGACGTTGATTTTAGCTAATAAAATACTTTAAAAACTACACAGTGTATCTTTAATGTTATAAAGCGACGAGAATACTTGTGCGCAAAAACCCTCCAAAATAACGACTTTATTCGTCGGCTCACTATTGACCTGCATCACACGCATGACCAGCGGCGGCCAATAGTGAGCCGGCGTTCTGACGTAGAACAGAGAAGCTGCGCTGTTACACTACATCAACAGCAGAGGAGAATGACACGGAAGAGAAGAGATTGTTGAATAAAGTCGTTATTTTAGTTTTTTTTTTACGCACAACGAGTATTCCCATTGCTTGATAACATTAAGGTTGAACCGCTGTAGTCACATGGACAATTTTAACGATGTCTTTACTACCTTTCTGGGCCTTGAAAGTTGCAATGACGTTGCTGTCGATGGAGGGACAGAAAGCTCTAATTTTTCATAAAAAAATATCTTAATTTGTGTTCCGAAGAAATAACCACTTTATTCAACTATTAATTTTCTTCTGTGTGGGCCTCTGAGGGAGTTCACGTAGTGTAACAACGCAGCGCTTCGTCAGAACGGAGGCTCACTATTGGCCGACGCTGGTTATGTGTGTGATGCTGGCCAATAGTGAGCCTCCGTTCTGACGAAGTGCTGCGCTGTTATTCTCGTCGCTTGATAAACTTAAGGTTGAGCCGCTGTAGTCACTTGGACTATTTTAACGATGTCTTTACTAACTTTCTGGGCTGGCAAGTTTAAATTACAATAGAAGCCTATGGAGGAGTGAGACAGCGCTCAGATTTAATAAAAAATATCTTAATTTGTGTTCCGAAGATGAACGAAAGTCTTACGGGGAACATCATGAGGTATTTTTTTTAATTGTATTTACATTTATATCACTACTTTGGAATAAAATTCAACTTGAATAGAGAGAGAGAGACTGAGAGAGAGAGAGACTGAGAGAGAGAGAGAGACTGAGAGAGAGAGAGTGTGTGTGTGTGTGAGAGAGAGAGAGAGTGTGTGTGTGTGTGTGTGAGAGAGAGAGAGAGAGAGAGTGTGTGTGTGTGTGTGTGTGAGAGAGAGAGAGAGAGAGAGAGAGAGAGATGCCAGTAACACATGAGACTGAAAAAAACAGAAATATGAACAAATATGACAAATCTGAACATGAGATGATACCATGTAAGATAAGTGAAACACACAGGAAGATATAGAGTTCCCACACACTGAGTCAGTCAGTCTACAAACCCTCAAAAAACATGACACACACACACACACACGTGTTCCTCCAGTGCTCCAGAGAGGGGTAGGGCTTCAGTGGTGTCAGACGGCCAGTCGCCCTCATCCCAGCCTGGGCAACGAGAGGACGCCTGAGGACCCTGAGGACTCCAGTGTTCATTAGCACACACGCACACACACACACACACACACACACACACACACACACACACACACACACACACACCATTCAAACCGCCTGGTTTACCCTTACAGTAATGATACCATTAGCCTAGAAGACATTCTTACACACACACAGGAAGAGAAGACGACTCGACGGTGTTTCTGAAAGACCTGCTCAAGACAGACGCTCACGAGACGAGTCTAAATACACACAGACTACTCTTTCATTCATGACTAAACTCATATATATTTAACTCTTTCCCTGTTACTCATGGAACTTTTCAGCAATCCATGTTTCCACTGTTATACAGTAGGTGCAGGGCCGGATTAACCATTAGGGCAACTGGGCACTTGCCCAGGGGCCCAGGACATCTAAGGGGCCCTGGGCACCGTCAAATATTATGTTAGATTAGGGGTGTGCGATATCACGATTTTTGATCGTGGACGATTAAAATGTCTCCACGATCTGCTTTTGAAGAAATATCGTAGGATCGGGCATTCTATGAGTTTGCAGGTCTGGCGCCTCCGTCTCAACATACTGTTCAGCGCGACGTATATTCACATGAAATGCAGAGGAACGGGACACTGTAGTTTATAAAATGTAATTATTTGCATGTGCTTTAAAGCCTTGCCGGTTAAACATGTCATTCGCTGCTGATGCGCTGTTCTAACGAGCGCTTTTCTGAGCGCAATACACCCGACGCGCGCATGCACTAAAAGCCTGTATAACAGCGCCTGTTATTATCTTTCGAGTCTTATTGCTCTAATACTGTCAAATACACACAAGGTTTACATAAACAAAGTTGGTTATGTCTAAAGTAAAAGAACAGTAGAAAAAAATCTGATTGTCAAATGCGTGTATATTAGACTCGTCGTGGGCAGATCTTAAAGTGACAGTAGCCCTAATAGTAATAGGGGGGGGTCTACAAGTCATTGTGCCCAGGGGCCTCTGAACTCTTAATCCGGCCCTGAGTAGGTGGGATGTTGTGCATTTCCTGAAAGAGTTCAGAATCTCCAGATCAAAACAGGAGAAGCAGAAACAAGTGATAGAAGCATTGCTGACACATGTTCATGATCAACTTTAAACAGCATATAAATCAAAATGGCCTAATGTTACTGAATGAAATGTGTTATATTTTTGAGGGTTTTTAGCAAAATGTAAAATAAAATAACAAATTACATATTTTTAATATATGCACCTTTAGTTATATTATTTTTCATCTGTTAATATTATAAACGAATGAATGTATTTTATAAAAAAAAATTACTATGAGGATTTTAATATAAAAGGTTTGTGAGCTCTAAATCATATGTAAAATTGTGTATTATTATTTCTATTTTTGTCATTTTCATCAAAATGTAAACTTAACTAAAACTTAAAATGCAACTAAAACTGTATAGAAATGTACCTTTATTATAACATTTTGATGTTAATATTATTATTTGTAATCCATTTTATAAATAAATATAAAACACTCGCTCTGAATATGATCAAAGTCTTGGACAAAAACACGATTTTATCAGTTCAGAATGTTCCTTTTTTATGAAACTTGCCCACGATCAAGTGTTGATAAAAATGAATGCATGAATAAGAAGACTTCTTCAGGCTAGGGGTCAGAGGTCAGGGGTGTTTACCTGCCAGAATGAGATGTGGCTGTCGGCGTTGGAGTAAGTGGCGAGGTAACGCCCGTCCGGTGCGAAGGAGACCGCAGTTATTGGTCCTTTATGCCCGTGAATATGCTGTGGAAATAAAAACCAGCACAGGTTCACGTTATTGCAATTTCAATAAAATAAAATATAGTTATGCATTCAATAAAATATCATAATTTTTTTTACTTATTTTAATGGCCAATTATTTCCCTGATAAATAGCATTACAAATATTATCTTGGTCAAAAAAATTTACGTTTTTTTTTTTTACTTCATCGGAATGGTTCGAAACTTGGTAAAGGTTTTGAAACTTGTTTTGTGAACACACCATAAAATCATGGACATGATTTGAACAGGTTCAATGGTCCTGAAAAAAATATTTACACTTGTGCACCTCGCGGTCAAAAATGATGAACGGAAGACACATTTCATGTACTTTTTGGTACTGCGGCCAAACAAAATCTGACTGAAAGCTAATTTGTTGAGATATCAAGCTCAAACCTGTTTAGATTTATGACTTTGATTTTCTTGCAGCTTTAGAGTAAAACGTGTTTTTGACAATATAGATTTCATATAAAAAAAATTTAAATAGTATTTTTGTGCAGTTTTTCATAACAATAAACGTAAAATTACGTAACTTTTTTTAAGTTCACTTTTTTTTACTTCAGCAATAATTTGCCAAGTGTCGTCTTTGTGTGCTTTAAAGCATTCTAGATTTACGACAGTTTAAGTTGGAAATAAAATGCTAAAGTCTATGCTCAAAACGTGAATAACGTATTATAACTGCATAAAATCCCCTAAAAATATAAAATAAAAAACATTATCAAACTAAAATGTGACCCCTGGACCACAAAACCAGTCACACAGGTCCTTTTTTTTTTTTTTTTTTTTGATTTATACATCATCTGAAAGCTGAATAAATAAGCTTTTTATGATATGACAATATTTGGTCGAGACACAACTATTGAAAATCTGGAATCTGAGGAGCAAAAAAATGTAAACATTGAGAAAATCTCCTTTAAAGTTGTGCATTTATGTTCACGATTGTGCTGCATTCACTCACAAAAATACATGTTTTATATATTTACGGTAGGACATTTACTAAATATCTTCATGGAACATGATCTTAATATCCTCATGATTTTTGGCATTAAGGAAAAATGTATAATTTTGACCCATACAATGTATAGTTGCTATTGCCACAGATATACCCGTGCGACTCCAGACTGGTTTGGGATCCAGGGACACACACAGTACATTCCTTTTATTGGAAAAAATAATAATAATTCGGTCATTTTTGACCACCAAATGAAGAGAACATTAGATTGTGTTCATGACTAAATTCAGAAGGTTTTCTTTCCCTAAACCTAAAAAGCCGAGGCTTCAGATGAACACGTTCCTCAACAGCAGAGCATCATGTGCTCACAGACGTCTGTATAATCACCGGAGTGTGTGTTGACACGCTGAAATGAACATCAGCTCATCATGTGGGAATGACAAACAGACGGTGTAACGCAATAATCCATCGCTGTCACGAGAAACCGGCCTCATAATGCAGCGATTGGATTAAAGACATATGCGGCTTTATGAGAGCTCAAAACTAAAGTAATCTCTCACAATTAAAGATGAAGCCAGCGTCACCTGACCCGCGCGTGATGAACATCTGACGGCAGAGATATTGGCCTGTCAAATCACGACGCTTCATCCAAAACTCCTCCAGACGGCAACACACACACACACATTCAAGATTGCTTCTCTTCATAAAAATAAACTATAGAATTTATGACTTTCTGCGTGTGCTTTAAAACCCATAAAGACAACGTCCCGCACAGCTGAATAATACAGATAGTAAAGAGACTTTATCCTATTTTTTTATATTTAATGTTAACAAGTGAATCTATTTGATAAGTAATGAAAAATATCATTTTATCCTGACAATTATTTCATTCACTGCCGGTCAAGTTTTGGATCGGAAAGATTTTTATGTAAAAAAAAAAAGTATCTTCTGCTCACCAAGGTTGCATTTATTTGATCAAAATACAGTATATATAAGTGCGACATTTCATGTGTTAAATCTGCCAATTATGAAATATTATTCCAATGTAAATCATCAGTTTTCTATGTGAATATACAGTAAAATGTAATTTATTCCTGTGATCAAAGCTGGATTTATCATCATTACTCCAGTCTTCAGTGTCACATGATCCTTCAGAAATCAGTGTAATATGAGGATCTGATGATCAAGAAACATTTATGATTATTATCAATGTTAAAAACAGTTATTTACAAATATATTTTTCAAGATTCTTTGATGAATAGAAAATTCAAAAGAACAGCATTTATCTGAAATTGAATCTTTTGTAACATTATAAATCAATTTTGATCAATTTGATTCATCCTTGATGAATAAAAGTATTAATTTATTTTATTTATTTCATAAAAAATACAATAATTCTTACTGACCCCAAACTTTTGAACAGTAATTTATAATTTTACAAAATATTCAATTTCAGAGAAATGCTGTTCTTTTAAACTTTCTATTCATCAAAGAATCCTGAAATAAAAATGTAAATAACTGTTTTCAACATTGATAATAATCATAAATGTTTCTTGAGCATCAAATGATCATATTACACTGATTAGTGAAGGATCATGTGACACTGAAGACTGGAGTAATGATGCTGAAAATTCAGCTTTGATCACAGGAATAAATTACACAACTATATATTCACATAGAAAACTGACGATTTACACTGGAATAATATTTCATAATTTTACTGTACTTTTTTGTATTTTTAATCAAATAAATGCAGCCTTGGTGAGCAGAAGAGACTTCTTTTAGAAATATTAAAAATCTTTCAGATCCAAAACTTTTGAATGGTAGTGTATGTCAGGCTTTATTAGTGTGAAGACCGAAATGATCTACAAAACAAAGTCTAAACGGTTCAGGCTGAATTAATTGCTGATGTCACTTCCTGTTTAAGTGGGCGAACCAGAATAAGCTGTGATGTGAACCAGACTATATGATGAGAGTGTGTGTGTGTGTGAACAGTGTATCGACCAACGCAACAGAACAATTGCGCAGGAGAAGCTGATGGGAAAATGTGCTGCATCAGGAGATTCGGACAAAACACACACACAAACACACACACACACTGTTTAATTAGTAAATGCAGCAGACGTCTGTAGTCCGGCTGTCCACTTCACAGATCAAAGAGAGGACAGATGGTGTGCAGAGCGACCGGACACACACACACACACACGCTCATACTCATACACGCTCTCACACACACACGCTCTCTCTCACACACACACACACACAAACATGTTCATACTCACACACGCTCACATACACACACACACGAACTGACACAAACATGCTCATACTCACACACTCATACAGGCTCTCACACACACACGCTCTCTCTCTCACACACACACACACACACACACACACAAACATGTTCATACTCACACACACGAACTGACACAAACATGCTCATACTCACACACTCATACAGGCTCTTACACACACACTCACTCTCTCACACACACACTGGAGGACGTAACTGTCTTCAGATCAGTGTTTGTGTTTCAGATTCTGATGAAGATCATGTGATCAGTGATGGTCCACGTTGAGGGCATTATGGGATGCGCATATGTGATCTGATCGCTGGATTCCCCAGACGACGATCTCAGAGAGATTTGATCTTCACAACTGTAAACAGCCTAAAATCAATCCTTCAATCAATTCAGCTGTGAGGCCCAATCTAACTGTCTCAAACACACACACACACACACACACACACACACACACACACACACACAACTAATGTGAGAGTTGGTGAGTGTGTGAGTGACTGTGGGTGTGGGTGTGGGTGTGAGAGAGTGTATGTGTGTGTGAGTTTGTATGGGAGTGTATGTGAGTATCTGTGTGTGAGAGTGTATGTGAGTATGAGCATGTGTGTTTGAGTGTGTATAAGTCTGTGTGTGTTAGTGCGCGCAGAGGTCTGTCATATCAACTCAACCCAGAGTCAGTGTGTTTCTTTGACAGTATGACACACACACACACACACAGCTCAGACTCATCATGTGACCCCAGCTGTGACATCACGGTCACCTGGACCGGGTCGATCACACAATCTCCAGCTCTGCAGGGCAGCGTTTCCCATCATGCACCTCTGCCTGCTCACACCTGCCCTCTGCCCTCCGACACACACCTGCACTCCAGGTGAACACACACATCCCGCCGCACACACACACACTCACCTGGCATTTCCCAGTGCGAACATCATAAAGGGCCACTGAACCCTGCCGGGCGCCGACAGCGATGCGGTAACTGCGATCGCAATACGCCACCATATAAAACCTGCGGAGAGAGAGATGGAGAACATCTCAGAGAAAACACACTGCATACTAATACAGGACACACACTCGCACACACACACACACACACACACACACACACACACAGCTACTCTCCTGCAGTGTGCATGATGGATAATGTGCACATGCGCTCCACTTGATCATACACATCCAGTGCGTTAAATCAACCTCGATATTAATCTTTCTTGGCCATTTTTTTATTTTTTTTATTTTTTTTACAAAAGAATCAATTTTATTTTTCCTACAAAATTATTTTTTTTTAAACACCTTATTTTTCTACCAAATAAATTTCTAAATTATTTTAAATAAAAATGTTCTACTAAATTAATTTCTAAATCATTTTAAATAAATCTTAATTTCTCTACAAAATATATTTCTAAATAATTTAAATTAACTTATTTTTCTACAAAATGAATTTATAAATAATTTTAAATAAATTTTTCTGTTATAAAAAAATCAAAAACAATTTATTTCTGAATGGCATATAAATTAGTATTTGAATTTTTTAACAGTTATTTAAGTATACTTTTTATTTACTCAGTAATTATTATAATTTTGTATTATAACTTTTTTTGTCATATAGAATACATGCAAAGTGATTTATTACTTTTAAAATACAAATCAATTTATTTCTGAGATAATTGAATAGCATGCTAAATTAGTACATTAGTGTACTAATGTTTTAAAAGTTAATGTTGCATACTTCATATACATTATAACGGAAGTATGCAAATTAGGTTCAGCCTATATAAGGATTTAATCCATCAAATATGCATCAATCGCTGTCACCTGAGGTTTGACCTCTGACCCTTTCAAATCAATGAGCTGCTCGTTTGACCCGTCATCAGTTTCAGAAGTATATCAGTGTCCAATTAATAAAACACCACAAACGTCACGTTACTAATTACTGAATTACAGAATTAACTTTAATTCTTCAATCTGGACATTAACTGTAATATTCATTGCTCTACTAATTATCTATAATCTTTACATGACAGTAAAACTAAAAAAAAAATCTTCAGTCTCTGATGTTGAATTTTAAGTGTTAAACAAACAAGTAAAAAAAAAAACAGGATTATAAATAAAATATAATCTAATCTGAAAATAAATTTAAAACAAATTGAAATATAAATAATTCGATGAAAAACTTAAAACTAAATGAAAACTAGAAACGTTGCCTTGGCAATTACTATAAATGAAATAAGTTTAAACTTGAATTAAAACAAATGCTAAAATTACCAACTTCAAGCAAAACAAAAACAAACAAAATAAAAAATATTAGAAAAAAACCTAATAAACGAAACTGACAAAAAATGTTTTGTCTAACATTAAAAACTGAAACTATAGTTTTAAGCTTAAATTTGAAATAAATTACTAACATATTATAAATTACAAACAAAAATACAAATATTTAGAAATATCTCTT
>NC_136892.1:32545245-32565245 GCF_949152265.1 Phoxinus phoxinus
TTTATGGAGTAACTGTTTTATAATAGCAATAAGCCCCGCGCAGCCGTGTTTACAGTGGATGTAGAACAGCTGAGGGGGTCTGACAGCGCGTCGTGCCTAACAACGGCCCTCAGCGGTTCTACATCCACTGTACACACGGCTTACTGCTGTAATAAACATGTTTAGCGCCTGAAAGCTCTACTGTACTGAGTGTTCCTGAGAGTCTCACTTGGTCAGCTGCTTCTCGGCGTCGGCACACAGCTCCAGCAAACCCATGAGAACCGCAGACACGTCCATGTACGGCTCCCACACCGTGAACCCTCGGCCAATCAGATCGATCGCTGTGCGGCGGATGGTGCTGTGGGGGGGCAGTTTGGGACTGGGCGGCTGCAGGAGGAGAAACGTCAAGGCTTTACCTGTGAGGGAGACGGAAACAAGGTTATTAATATCCATATTGACCGGAGACGTCTGCAGGTCATATTGATGCTCAGCTCATGCAGTCTCAGTCACGGCACACATCAACATATTCTCACGTGCACACCGAGGGCTTCAAAAGCCCGAGGACACTTAATGAGTGCGGACATTTATATAACTCCACATTTTTGGGGTCGGTATGATTAAAAAAATAAGTACAAATTAATACTTTTATTTAGCAAGGACGCATTAAATTGATGAAAAGTGACATTAAAGACATTTGTAATGTTACAAAAGATTATTTTTCAAATAAATGCTGTTCTTTTGAACTTTCTGTTCATCAAATAATCCTGAAAAATAAAATGTATCAACCGTTTTCAGCATTGATAATAATCATAAATGTTTATGAGCATCAGATCATCATATTATACTGATTTGTGAAGGATCATGTGACACTGAAGACTGGAGTAATGATTTGATCACAGGAATAAATTACACTTTACTGTATATTCACATGGAAAACGGTTTTAAATTGTAATAATATTTCACATTTTACTGGATTTTTTTACAAATATACGTAAGCTTGGTGAGCAGCCTTCTTTCAAAAACATAAAAAATCGTGCTGACCCCAAGCGCTAGTGTATTGTGTGGTGTTGAACGCTGTGTTTTGTGTGTCCATCAGTTGAGCTCTAATGAGGGGTTTGTTCACTCGGTCGTAGGCGTCTACAACAACCACACATACTGTATCCATGGCAACTGTCAAAATGTGTGGGAGGGGGAGGGGGCAAAGGTCACTACAAGTGACCTGACACACACACACACACACACACACACTAAAGCGCCGTTCACACTGATGGCTATTATGATGTCACTGATGTCGCTAGTAGACGCTTCTCCTCGCATCACTGCTCATTTGCATAAAGTTAAACTATTCTTCCCCTTGAAAAAAGAGAGTGTGTTTTGCATGCAAACTCATTTAAATACATTTATCTTGTGTTTTGTGTAAGAGAGAGAGAGAGAGAACACACACTAAATCTGTCGCACATCAGCTGATCTGATCAATGTTTATGTTGTTTGTTATAGATCAACTGCTTAATAATCACAGACGATTATCTGGATTTATCTTTGCTGCTCTCGGGCCTCGGCAACAGGTCGCCGGGTAATTACCACAGCGCCGGAGAACAATGAGGTGAGGTAATTAATGCAGACAGATTCCAGCCAGAGCTTTCAGCAGATACTAACTTCATCTGTCTCTGTGTGTGTGTGTGTGTGTGTGTGTGTGTTCAGACGTGTGCTGGATTTCTTAAAGCGTTTCCGACTTCAAAAATTCAGAATTTGTGTTGCATGTATTGCTGCTTTAGAGGAAAAATGCATATGTATGTATTAGGGCTGTCAACATTAATGTGTTAACGCATGTGATTAATGCAAAATTCCTTAACACGCTCAATTAATTTAATGTCCCCCTGTAGTCAATCATTGTATCCCTTAAAATTAATCTTTGATCATCAAAATTACTTATTTAAATGTTTTTTCATTTTCTTTGCTAAAATTCTTTAGCCTTAAAATATCTTGAATGTAACGCGACACCCTTGCCTCATTTAGTATACGCTGTTCTATGAATATGCAAATGAGCCCCGCCTCCACTCACTCACTCAGAGATCCACTGGTTGACGATCACACGTTGATCTGATTGGTTACAAGGTAGTGTGTGACGTCAGAAACACCAGCGATTTCAAACCGTGTTTTTGAGACTGTCTTTGGTTCACTGCAGTTTTAAATTATTAATTTAATAATCCACCTGTTAGGTATTGCAACTTGACTTTGCTCTTTGTTGGTGAATTCTGAAAAGTTTTTTTTTCTGTTATGTTTTTTTTTTTCAGGGGTGCTTTGGTGTGCATAAATTTATGAAATATATTACCTTCTTATATCATTTGGTTATTTGGTGTCCTTATAGAGTCTCTAAGAGTCCTTTTTTCTCTCTCTAAATTTACCTTGAAAAAAGCTTGCAGAAAATAGTTTAGTGAGAATAACACTTAAATCTGATACACACACACATACACACACACACACACACACACACACACACACACACACACACACACACACACACATACATAATTACATTTATATAGCGCCTTTCTGGACACTCAAAGCGCTTTACATAGAAGGGGGGAATCTCCTCAACCACCACCAATGTGCAGCATCCACTTGGATGATGCGACGGCAGCCATATTGCGCCAGAACGCCCACCACACACCAGCTTACTGGTGGAGAGGAGACAGTGATGAAGCCAATCAGTATATATAGGAGGATGATTAGGAGGCCATGATGGACAGAGGCCACTGGGCAAATTTGGCCAGGATGCCGGAGTTACACCCCTACTCTTTTTCGATGGACATCCTGGGATTTTTAATGACCACAGAGAGTCAGGACCTCGGTTTAACGTCTCATCCGAAGGACGGGTTGGGTTACTTTGCTGGATATAGCAAATGATGTTAAACAAGAAACATGGTATATGCTTAATTTCACAACAAGTGTGCAATTTATCGGAATAAAAAAATAAAAAAAGTATCTATTGCCAGCCCTGCTATGTATACATGGTGTCAGAAGTTGGTCTAGGGCAGGGGTGGGGAACGTTGGTCCTGGAGAGCCACTGTCCTGCTGAATTTAGGCCCTGTTTACACAAGAACGGTCGCGGGTGAAAGCGTAAAAATATTTTATCGAATGTGCCTTTCGTTTACACGGCAACAGCGTTTTTGGGGCTTAAAAACGCAAAAAAGTGAAACCACCCTCCAGAGTGGAAATCTTAAAAACGCTCCACCATCGCGTTCCCGTCTAAAGGGTAAAAACGGTAAAAAGGCAAAAGTCTGCTAGACAGTGAAGGCGTTGCGTACGCCTTTACGTCACAGGCATGTGCCAGTACAGGAAAATAACAAAACATTATCAAACTAAAATATAGCATTAATTTCATTGACAAAAAATAAATTTTTGAGCGACACGTGAAGAGCAGCGAGGGATAAAGCAGCAGCTTTACCGTATTAAACATGAAGAACTGTGTCAGTGTCTCTTTCACTTTCAGTGCTTCACATCGCCACCTAGCCGCCTGGAGTGCACACTACATCCAATCTCACACACTTTTGCGTCACCATATGCACGCAGATTCCCCCCCCATAACGCTCGTCTAAACGCAGAATAAAAAGTGATAACGCAACGCCACTTTTGCGTTTTCTCTTCAGATCGTTTCCGTGTAAACATAGCCTAAGTTCCAACCCTAATCAAACACACCTGCACCAGCTAATCAATGTCTTTAGGATCATGAAGGCTACAATCAGGTGAGTTTTTTTCAGGGTTGGAGCTAAACTCTGTAGGACAGTGTCTCTCCAGGGCCGGCGTTCCCTGGTCTAGGGGTATGGTTCATATCCCGGACGAGCCCCCACATTTGTCATGACAGGCTCAAACAAAAGCCAAAATAAAACACAAAGCAACCGAGAGCGAGCTCTAGCTCTACACACACAGCCTCAGCTTTATAGAGGGAAGAACAGGTGGACATAGTTCTCTCGATGAGCCTCCACACACACACACACACACACACACTTGTTTAGCTATACTTGTGAGGATATTCCATATTTTGATACTGTATATTCTATTTCCCTACACTAACCCGTCTCCTAAACCTACCCATCACACACACACACACACACACACACACACACACACACACACACACACACACACACACACACACACACACACACACACACGTGTCATTATACAAATTTCTGTCCTCATAAATCACAAAAACAACAATCACAAACACACACACACGTCTGGTTCGCGTAACTTTGTGAGGACTCTCCATAGGCGTAATGTTTTTTTATACTGTCCAAACTGTATATTCTGTCCCCTTACACTAACCCGACCCCTAAACCCACACACACGCGCACACACACACACACACACAGAGATCTGAACTCTGGGTGTCTCCTCGTGACCGGACTCGTCCCGCCTGTCGCTCCAGTCGTATCAAACCTCCCAGTTCCCTGAACCACAACACCTCTTCCTCCAGCGCTCCGGGATCCGCTCTTTGTTCTCTGTGTTCCCGAGCGGAGCGGGAGCTTTAAGAGCAGTGCGGTTTGTACACTAAACACACACTGCACTCGGACTAATCCGGCCTTTGATTCTGCAACACTGCGGCACAAATCCAGCGGAGAGACGTGTGAGTTTAACCTTAAACACTCAAAGACTTCAGCGCTGCTCTTAAACTCTCGGAATAAACTCAGATCATTAAATCTCCTGATGAGCTTTAGTCAGGATTACTTGATTAAACTCTCCGTGAAATTTATTCATAAACCATCGTTTAAATTAACACATATTCATTTCAATGCGATCACTTATGATTAATGAATAATTTACACAGAAATTTGTCCCTAATGTTTTAAAAAATTGATCAAAGGCTGTTGTGCTACTTTTTCTTTTTTTCAATCGACTTTACACTTCCTGTTTAAAGGGATAGTTCACCCAAAAATGAAAATTAGCCCATGATTTACTCACCCTGAAGCCATCCTAAGTGTAAATGACTTTATTCTTTCAAACGAATACAATCGGAGATATTAAAAAATGTCCTGCTCTTCTAAGCTTTATAATGGCAGTGAATGGCTGGAGAAGATTTGAAGCCCATAAAAGTTGGTTTATCCATCATAAAAGTGCATCTGTCCATCATAAAAGTGCATCTATCCATCATAAAAGTGCCCCTATCCATCATAAAAGTGCATCTGTCCATCATAAAAGTGCATCCATCCATCATAAAAGTGCCCCTATCCATCATAAAAGTGCATCTATCCATCATAAAAGTGCATCTGTCCATCCATCATAAAAGTGCCCCTATGCATCATAAAAGTGCATCTGTCCATCATAAAAGTGCATCTATCCATTATAAAAGTGCCCCTATGCATCATAAAAGTGCATCTGTCCATCATAAAAGTGCATCTGTCCATCATAAAAGTGCATCTATCCATCATATAAGTGCTCCTATCCATCATAAAAGTGCATCTATCCATCATAAAAGTGCATCTATCCATCATAAAAGTGCATCTATCCATCATATAAGTGCCCCTATCCATCATAAAAGAGCATCTATCCATGATAAAAGTGCATATATCATCATAAAAGTGCATCTGTCCATCATAAAAGTGCATCTATCCATCATAAAAGTGCCCCTATCCATCATAAAAGTGCATCTATCCATCATAAAAGTGCATCTATCTATCATAAAAGTGCATCTATCCATCATAAAAGTGCATCTATCCATCATAAAAGTGCATCTATCCATCATAAAAGTGCAAAAGTGCATCTATCCATCATAAAAGTGCCTCTGTCCATCATAAAAGTGCATCTGTCTATCATAAAAGTGCATCTATCCATCATATAAGTGCCTCTGTCCATCATAAAAGTGCATCTGTCTATAATAAAAGTGCATCTGTCTATAATAAAAGTGCATCTATCTATCATAAAAGTGCCTCTGTCCATCATAAAAGTGCCTCTGTCCATCATAAAAGTGCATCTATCCATCATAAAAGTGCCTCTGTCCATCATAAAAGTGCATCTATCCATCATAAAAGTGCATCTGTCCATCATAAAAGTGCCTCTGTCCATCATAAAAGTGCCTCTGTCCATCATAAAAGTGCATCTATCCATCATAAAAGTGCATCTGTCCATCATAAAAGTGCATCTGTCCATCATAAAAGTGCATCTGTCCATCATAAAAGTGCATCTATCCATCATAAAAGTGCATCTCTCCATCATAAAAGTGCATCTGTCCATCATAAAAGTGCATCTATCCATCATAAAAGTGTATCTGTCCATCATAAAAGTGCATCTGTCCATCATAAAAGTGCCTCTGTCCATCATAAAAGTGCCTCTGTCCATCATAAAAGTGCATCTATCATCATAAAAGTGCATCTGTCCATCATAAAAGTGCATCTCTCCATCATAAAAGTGCATCTATCCATCATAAAAGTGTATCTGTCCATCATAAAAGTGCATCTATCCATCATAAAAGTGTATCTGTCCATCATAAAAGTGCATCTATCCATCATAAAAGTGCCTCTGTCCATCATAAAAGTGCCTCTGTCCATCATAAAAGTGCATCTATCATCATAAAAGTGCATCTATCATCATAAAAGTGCATATATCATCATAAAAGTGCATCCATCCTATAATTTAAATTTTTGGGTGACCTATCCCTTTAAAGGGCATATTGCAGGTTTTTTTTTTTTTCAGAATTAATATATAACCTTGTATGAAAATACCATATGAAGAGTAAATGCACGATTAAAAATTGTTTTGCCAGACATAAGGGCACAAATTTAGTAGAAAACGTGACCGTTTCCTTGACCGTGTTGAAAAAGCGCTTTTTTTTCACCACCGCGTCATATTACGTCACAATGGGGAGTCGTTTGCCGGCGCTGCGTTCGCTCAGTGCAGAATAGGCTGGTATTATGTTGAAGCGGTCGTGATTCAGTGTGTTTTCGGTGGTTATTGTATTTCAATTAATAATTATCGTGATAAATGACTGTGAATTATGGCCTGTCAGAACATCGAGTCCACAGGTTTCCGAACAAGAAAAAGGATGGTGCTTTCTTCCGTGTTTGTGTGCGTTTTGTGCAGGGTAAGAGACGGCCTTCGCTTCTGCGTCTGCTTCGAAAAACGCGGTAGTGTGTGGCGTTCACTATTGACTGCATGATTATAATCCCGGCGATATGATGAGTTAACGTTACGTTATATGATGACGGCGATATGTGCACACTGTCCCGGCTCCTTCATCGGGTCGCCCGGTCAGCCGTCAGCATGTGGGTCGGCCACCGGTGGGAAACATGACGCTCACGGATCCGTCAGAGATCACTTATTGTACATTTGTTTTACAAAATGTGCCTTGTCTTAATTTAATCCATTAACGTATCCTCCATAAACTTGTAATGTCTTGCAAGTCTGCAGCCGACACTTATTATTATTATAATATATTATGTTCATTTTCAATCTGTACTCCGAATTTTAATGTTTGTGTTGGCTGCTTCTACATATAAAGTTTTTATACAGTAAGAAAGTTGTGATTGTGATAATTTTTTTATTCATTATCACCAAGTGGGGCCATTCAAAACCTTTATAATGTCCCTCTTTCTCTGGAAACTGTCTCCTAATGGCTGACATACACATGCAGGTAAGGGTCTAAATACTAGCTTTGCTATTGCCTGACACATAATTACAATATTGTGATCTGAGCATAGTGTTATACATATCGTCGGCTAACGTGAATACATCTAACGTTATAAGCTAACACTGTTCTCTCACCGAGACCCGACCCTGTCCTGTTCTCCTCACATCACAGCTCAATGTGTCTCCTCTGACCGTTGTTTTGTCTAATCCTGGCCTGTCTACTCTCTTGGCTTCATATCAGGCTCATAATTATATGGCTGAGGTCCGTCATACGAGTAAACATTTAGGCTACAATTTCCTCAGCGTCCGAACTGTCATTGTGATCCATTGCTTTCCTATTGTTTACTTTGACCGCTCTCCCCATGCTACGTCACTTCCGGTTTGGCGGTTTTCAAATGCGGAAGTAAAAATTTCTCACAAAAATGACTCCAGAAGCCTAAATAGCGTTTTATAAGTATATGTTTATATTTAAATCTAGTTCCTACATTATTGTTCTATACATTGGCGCACTGGGTACTCTAACCTGCAATATGCCCTTTAAGTGTGTGGCACTTTGTCAGATCCAAGATTAAACGATGCAAGGCTGTTTTGGAGACATCTAACTGCACATCTGGAAGAAAGTTAGGCAGCCAAGAGAGGAAATCACCTGCAAATTTACTGTCTCAGTGCTTGGGCCGTCCCGAACAGGTCGAGTCCATTTTTCAGAGCGTACATCTTTGTTTAAGACTTGACTTGGTTTAAATGGATGAATTAATATTGACAAAACATCAGCTGGGCTAATGAGTGGTTAGTTAAAGCAATAAACATGCCACATTAGAGGCTGGGCCACGGGAAGCTAATTAGAGAGAGAGACAGCTTTTAGCCATTAGCTCTAACACTCACAAGCGTTTTACTGGAAACCGTCACACACACACACACACACACACACACACACACACACACACACACACACACACACACACACACACACACACACACACACACACACACACACACACACACACAGTGATATTAAACGACTCATACAGTCATATAAGACTTTGGTCCCATTATATTTAGCCTGTATTTCCAGTGGCCTTATTACTGCAGGACCCTCTGCCCTCTCTCTCTCTCTTTCTCTCTGTGTGTGTGTGTCTCTCTCTCTCTCTCTCTCTCTCTCTCTCTCCGTCTGTCTCTCCGGTCAAATCGAAAGTGAAGTTAAAATCAATGGAGTTGAGCTGGAAAGAGAGCAGGCAGATGGAGAGATAGAGAGAGAAACAAAGGGTGTCTAAACAGGGAATGCCTTCAGCACACTGGATTTACAGCAACACACACACACACACACACACACACACACACACACACACACACACACTGCATTAATGTGACATCACTTCCTGTCACTGCAGTGCCGGGCTCGCTTCTCTTACTGCGTTTACTATACGAGGTGCTTGACTTCAGCAATGCTGCATACAATTTTAATATTCTTCATTTAATTTACCAATATAGACATTGGTGGATATTGATTTATTGCCATTTATTTTTGTTATTTTGCAATCAAAATATTTGGATATGCCAATATTGTAATATCTAAAATTTTATATACACTGAAAAATTACTTTGATAACCGGCAAATTATTGAAATTAATTTCATAACTGTGAAATTATTTTCACAACAATTAAAATACCTCTAAATTCTTCTTACTGTAATGCTAATAAAAACACTCATTATTTTAACTTACACTGAGTTTAATTAAGTGCATAAAAATGCACCAATATTATAATCTAATACTGAAATCTCATTCAAAGTTAAGCAGAAACACACACACACACACACACACACACACACACACACACACACACACACACACACACACACACACACACACACACACACACACACACACACACACACACACACACACACACACACACACACACACACACACACACACACACACACTCTCTCTCAATCCACTCCTGAGAGTCTCAATCCACTCCTGAGGTCAAGAGTGAGATTGTCAAAAAATATTCCAGTGCAATGAATCAATCGCTTCCCAGGACGCACCATTAAAATCAGCTGCACACTAATTACTTAACGAACTAAATTTTTACTGTTAACAAAAAACGTTGCAAAGGTAAAACGTTTGAGTTTGAGTAAAGAGTTTACAATTTTTTTTTAAACTACAACTGGTGCATTAAAACAAAGTAAAACTTAAGTGTCAAACTCAAAAACAACATTTTATATCTACGTATGTGTATACAGTGTGTGTGTTTATATATGAGTTTGTGTGTGTGTGTGTGTGATATATACATTCCTAGACAAATACACAACACACACATTAAATATTAGACAAGAAACGATGGACTGATCGAGATGTTAAAAACCAAACTAAAAAACAAACCACAGTTTCTTTGTTTGTTGTATTTGAGGATAAAATATTGTGTTGTCAACTGATGAAAACTGCAACTAATTCCATCTAAAGAGGAAACCGTGAGATATAAGAGTGTGTGTGTGTGTGTGTGTGTGTTTTATTTTCTGACTGACCTCTATAATCATCATTCCAGCTCAGGGCACTAAACCCTCTCGAAGTTCAACTCTACAGTAATGAAGTGTGTAGTGCAGGAGTCCTGAGGGACGCGATCTGTTAATCACTCTGTTAAACAGAGTCGAGTCAGCAGAGGAGTGTGACGCTCGCTCGTTCGAGTGTGTGTGTGTGTTTTTGAGGAGCGTGTGATTATTGTGAACACAGACGCAGAAATCAGACCCTCGTTAGTTTGCAGAGTTAATCCTGCCCTCGGGTCTGTCTACTGCAATTAAAGCACATTATCACTCATCATAACCGACTGAAGTGTGTGTGTGTGTGTGTGTGAGTGTGTGAGTGTGTGTGTGTGTGTGTGTGAGAGCCTGGGCTAGACTATCAGAGCAGTACCAATGACGTCTCTGAATCACACACAACATTGTTAGCGCTTTATAATTAAGTCTCATTAGGTAACGTTAAGTAAGTGTGTAGTGTGTGTACTCACAGGTGTGACGGGCGAGTGTGTGTGTGTGTGTGTGTGTCTGTGTGTGTACTCACAGATGTGACGGGCGAGTGAATAGTTGGATCCTCCGTTGGTGAGACAGAAGCCCTCGGGAGCTTGACTGCTGGTGAGTGAGTGTATGTGTGTGTGTGTGTGTGTGTGTGTGTGAGTGTGAGTGTGTGTGTACTCACAGGTGTGACGGGCGAGTGAATAGTTGGATCCTCCGCTGGTGAGACCGAAGCCCTCGGGAGCTTGACTGCTGGTGAGTGAGTGTATGTGTGTGTGTGTGTGTGTGTGTGTGTGTGTGTGTGTGTGTGTGTGTGAGTGTGTGTGTACTCACAGGTGTGACGGGCGAGTGAATAGTTGGATCCTCCGCTGGTGAGACCGAAGCCCTCAGGAGCTTGACTGCTGGTGAGTGAGTGTATGTGTGTGTGTGAGTGTGAGTGTGTGTGTACTCACAGGTGTGACGGGCGAGTGTGAGTGTGTGTGTGTGTGAGTGTGAGTGTGTTTGTGTGTGAGTGTGAGTGTGTGTGTACTCACAGGTGTGACGGGCGAGTGAATAGTTGGATCATCCGCTGGTGAGACCGAAGCCCTCAGGAGCTTGACTGCTGGTGAGTGAGTGTATGTGTGTGTGTGAGTGTGTGAGTGTGAGTGTGTGTGTACTCACAGGTGTGACGGGCGAGTGTGAGTGTGTGTGTGTGTGAGTGTGAGTGTGTGTGTGTGTGTGTGTGTGAGTGTGAGTGTGTGTGTACTCACAGGTGTGACGGGCGAGTGAATAGTTGGATCATCCGCTGGTGAGACCGAAGCCCTCAGGAGCTTGACTGCTGGTGAGTGAGTGTATGTGTGTGTGTGAGTGTGTGAGTGTGTGTGTACTCACAGGTGTGACGGGCGAGTGAATAGTTGGATCATCCGCTGGTGAGACCGAAGCCCTCGGGAGCTTGACTGCTGGTGAGTGAGTGTGTGTGTGTGTGTGTGTGTGTGTGTGTGTACTCACAGGTGTGACGGGCGAGTGAATAGTTGGATCCTCCGCTGGTGAGACCGAAGCCCTCGGGAGCTTGAGTGCTGGTTCGGGCTCGCGACGGGAGTTTGGGGGGTTCGATCTCCGCGCCGAACTCTGCCCCGATGACGCCGAGCAGGACGATAGCCGTCGCCTGTTTCCTGCGCTCCTCGTACGAGTTACTGATCCTCTTAGCACTCGGCGGGAGGTTATACAGACAACCTGCACACACACGGAAAGATTCACTTAAGACAGCATAAAACTGATTCAGATTCACTGAAGACAACATAAAACTGATTCAGATTCACTGAAGACAACATAAAACTGATTCAGATTCACTGAAGACAAAATAAAACTGATTCAGATTCACTGAAGACAACATAAAACTGATTCAGATTCACTGAAGACAACATAAAACTTATTCAGATTCACTGAAGACTACATAAAACTGATCAGATTCACTGAAGACTACATAAAACTTATTCAGATTCACTGAAGACAACATAAAACTGATTCAGATTCACTGAAGACAACATAAAACTGATTCAGATTCACTGAAGACAACATAAAACTGATCAGATTCACTGAAGACTACATAAAACTGATTCAGATTCACTGAAGACAACATAAAACTGATTCAGATTCACTGAAGACAACATAAAACTGATTCAGATTCATTGAAGACAACATAAAACTGATTCAGATTCACTGAAGACAACATAAAACTGATTCAGATTCACTGAAGACAACATAAAACTGATTCACTGAAGACAACATAAAACTGATTCAGATTCACTAAAGACAACATAAAACTGATTCAGATTCACTGAAGACAACATAACACTGATTCACTGATTCACTGAAGACAACATAAAACTGATTCAGATTCACTGAAGACAACATAAAACTGATTCAGATTCACTGAAGACAACATAAAACTGATTCAGATTCACTGAAGACAACATAAAACTGATTCAGATTCACTGAAGACAACATAAAACTGATTCAGATTCACTGAAGACAACATAACACTGATTCACTGATTCACTGAAGACAACATAAAACTGATTCAGATTCACTGAAGACAACATAAAACTGATTCAGATTCACTGAAGACAACATAAAACTGATTCAGATTCACTGAAGACAACATAACACTGATTCAGATTCACTGAAGACAACATAAAACTGATTCAGATTCACTGAAGACAACATAAAACTGATTCAGATTCACTGAAGACAACATAAAACTGATTCAGATTCACTGAAGACAACATAAAACTGATTCAGATTCACTGAAGACAACATAAAACTGATTCAGATTCACTGAAGACTACATAAAACTGATTCAGATTCACTGAAGACAACATAAAACTGATTCAGATTCACTGAAGACAACATAAAACTGATTCAGATTCACTGAAGACAGCATAAAACTGATTCAGATTCACTGAAGACAACATAAAACTGATTCAGATTCACTGAAGACAACATAAAACTGATTCAGATTCACTGAAGACAACATAAAACTGATTCAGATTCACTGAAGACAACATAAAACTGATTCAGATTCACTGAAGACAACATAAAACTGATTCAGATTCACTGAAGACAACATAAAACTGATTCAGATTCACTGAAGACAACATAAATCTGATTCAGATTCACTGAAGACAACATAAAATTGATTCAGATTCACTGAAGACAACATAAAACTGATTCAGATTCACTGAAGACAACATAAAACTGATTCAGATTCACTGAAGACAACATAACACTGATTCAGATTCACTGAAGACAACATAAAACTGATTCACTGATTCACTGAAGACAACATAACACTGATTCAGATTCACTGAAGACAACATAACACTGATTCAGAGTCACTGAAGACAACATAAAACTGATTCAGATTCACTGAAGACAACATAACACTGATTCAGATTCACTGAATACAACATAAAACTGATTCAGATTCACTGAAGACAACATAAAACTGATTCAGATTCACTGAAGACAACATAAATCTGATTCAGATTCACTGAAGACAACATAAAATTGATTCAGATTCACTGAAGACAACATAAAACTGATTCAGATTCACTGAAGACAACATAAAACTGATTCAGATTCACTGAAGACAACATAAAACTGATTCAGATTCACTGAAGACAACATAACACTGATTCAGATTCACTGAAGACAACATAAAACTGATTCACTGATTCACTGAAGACAACATAAAACTGATTCAGATTCACTGAAGACAACATAACACTGATTCACTGATTCACTGAAGACAACATAAAACTGATTCAGATTCACTGAAGACAACATAAAACTGATTCAGATTCACTGAAGACAACATAAAACTGATTCAGATTCACTGAAGACAACATAAAACTGATTCAGATTCACTGAAGACAACATAAAACTGATTCAGATTCACTGAAGACAACATAAAACTGATTCAGATTCACTGAAGACAACATAAAACGGATTCAGATTCACTGAAGACAACATAAAACGGATTCAGATTCATTGAAGACAACATAAAACTGATTCACTGATTCACTGAAGACAACATAACACTGATTCAGATTCACTGAAGACAACATAAAACTGATTCAGATTCACTGAAGACAACATAAAACTGATTCAGATTCACTGAAGACAACATAAAACTGATTCAGATTCACTGAAGACAACATAAAACTGATTCAGATTCACTGAAGACAACATAAAACTGATTCAGATTCACTGAAGACAACATAACACTGATTCACTGATTCACTGAAGACAACATAAAACTGATTCAGATTCACTGAAGACAACATAAAACTGATTCAGATTCACTGAAGACAACATAAAACTGATTCAGATTCACTGAAGACAACATAACACTGATTCAGATTCACTGAAGACAACATAAAACTGATTCAGATTCACTGAAGACAACATAAAACTGATTCAGATTCACTGAAGACAACATAAAACTGATTCAGATTCACTGAAGACAACATAAAACTGATTCAGATTCACTGAAGACAACATAAAACTGATTCAGATTCACTGAAGACTACATAAAACTGATTCAGATTCACTGAAGACTACATAAAACTGATTCAGATTCACTGAAGACAACATAAAACTGATTCAGATTCACTGAAGACAACATAAAACTGATTCAGATTCACTGAAGACAGCATAAAACTGATTCAGATTCACTGAAGACAACATAAAACTGATTCAGATTCACTGAAGACAACATAAAACTGATTCAGATTCACTGAAGACAACATAAAACTGATTCAGATTCACTGAAGACAACATAAAACTGATTCAGATTCACTGAAGACAACATAAAACTGATTCAGATTCACTGAAGACAACATAAAACTGATTCAGATTCACTGAAGACAACATAAATCTGATTCAGATTCACTGAAGACAACATAAAATTGATTCAGATTCACTGAAGACAACATAAAACTGATTCAGATTCACTGAAGACAACATAAAACTGATTCAGATTCACTGAAGACAACATAACACTGATTCAGATTCACTGAAGACAACATAAAACTGATTCACTGATTCACTGAAGACAACATAACACTGATTCAGATTCACTGAAGACAACATAACACTGATTCAGAGTCACTGAAGACAACATAAAACTGATTCAGATTCACTGAAGACAACATAACACTGATTCAGATTCACTGAAGACAACATAAAACTGATTCAGATTCACTGAAGACAACATAAAACTGATTCAGATTCACTGAAGACAACATAAATCTGATTCAGATTCACTGAAGACAACATAAAATTGATTCAGATTCACTGAAGACAACATAAAACTGATTCAGATTCACTGAAGACAACATAAAACTGATTCAGATTCACTGAAGACAACATAAAACTGATTCAGATTCACTGAAGACAATATAACACTGATTCAGATTCACTGAAGACAACATAAAACTGATTCACTGATTCACTGAAGACAACATAAAACTGATTCAGATTCACTGAAGACAAAATAAAACTGATTCAGATTCACTGAAGACAACATAAAACTGATTCAGATTCACTGAAGACAACATAAAACGGATTCAGATTCATTGAAGACAACATAAAACTGATTCAGATTCACTGCCCTACTCACATATTTCTGAGAATGTTCAGTGGCAAATTATAAATTAAACTAAAACAAATAGAAACTATAAATTAATGAATAAAATAAAACAAAATAATTGTCAGAAATACAAATCAAGTAAATTAAAATAAACCAATAAAAGTCATTCTTATAAATATAAATAATAAGTAGAATGTAAAATGATTAAATAATAAAATTAAACAAAATTAAATAAATCCTTAAAGTAAATCATTAAACAAAAATAAGAAACTTAAATCCCATTTCGGAAAATCTAAATGATTTAGAAAAAATATATAAATCCTTATCAATTTAAGTGAACCTTTTTTTTAATGTAAAATAATAAACTGTAATTCGTATACAAATAAATATTTAAAGAAATTAGTAAAATAAAATAATAAATCCCAGGAAATAAAAAATAATCCATATAAGCATTTATTATCAATTTAAGTAAATCCTAAATATATATATATATATACCGTGTATATATATATATATATATATATATAATAAATTATTTTCCAGGAAATTAATATTTCATATGTTGTTTTGTTCCGGTCAGATGAAACTACACAGTAGCAAATGTCTGAATTTATTGTAAATATGTGAGTTTCCAGAGTGACACCTGCATACAAAATGCCCTGAATTAAAGCTGCAGCTTCGGCTTTGTGTTCCTGCGTCCTGTAAGTGCTCTGAATGAAGCACAATGGGGTGTGTGTGTGCGTTAGGGTCATGGTCAGGGCCTTGTGCTGGAGGGACACGTGCTCAGGACACACACACACACACACACACACAGTCATTAAGAGACCCGGAGGGGTCTTTGCTTGCGGAAGTGTGGGGTGCGGTCGGATGGGGCTTCTTTTGTTACCAAACGTGTGTGTACCGCAGGAGCCCCTCAAACACGGGACGTGCAATTAGTCACACACACACACACACACACACACACACACACACACACACACACACACACACCTCTAAGGCCACAATAAATGACGATGTAGAGCGGTTCATTGATGAAAACACACATAAACTGCTAGGATGGATTATTGTTTCATCCTCATTTGCTCTCTGCCATTTCTTTGAGTTCAGATGTGTGTGTGGATTTACTGCGCTAAACAAAGACACAATGAAAGAGTGAGTGTGTGTGTGTGTGTGACAGAGAGAGAGAGAGAGAGAGAGAGAGAGAGAAAGAGAGAGATGGACAGATAAAGGTAAAGCATGCACAAACCCCAAAAGAAAACCTGAACGTGATTTACTTCTTTATTAAATAAACACATTTTTTTTTAGGTTTTATCAGATAAAATTCACTTCGGAAGACTTCGTTCTCAACATGTAGATAGGAATATGATTATAATATGAATATGAATATATCAACACTGTCTGAATGAGATCCAGAGTTATTATGGTTAATTTAAACATAAAGCTTTTCCAGAACTTGAAATAAAGTAAAATTAACTGAAATAATATATATATATATAAAAACATTTTATAAAAACGAATGTGCTGAAAAAAAAAAAAGTGGTCCGTTACTTTTGTACTTACAGTATATATAATAATTAATTGTTGCTAATAAACTACATACACGTAATGTGCATTTGTGGACCTGCTTGCAACTTCAAACTGTTATTAAATATTAATAATAGTGACATGCATAGTGAACAAAGACTATAAAACATTTTTTTACAATTAATTTTATATATAAACAAACCACCGAACTTACTCTGGATTTCTGTCTGTTTATTTCTAATAAAATATGGTATTATTAAATTATTTCTGCCTCACACTAAAAGGTCTATCCTGATTAGCTCTGTTAATGACATCTCGACTGATTCAATTTGACCTCGGCCTGTTTCTATTGGCTCTCAGCTGACCTCTGACCTCTGAGCACTCAGAATCAAACCAGCATCTCTCACAATGTCCACATCATGATCATAAACACAGACATTCACCGACAAACTTACAACATGAACGAGACATTTAAATTATTAAATTTAGTGTTTGTTTTGATATTTGATGTTCCTCTTTTATATGTTGCATCTGATAAATATATAAATGTAAATCTAGTCCAGTTTAGAGACGTCGTTCTCTATTCAACTCATGTAACTATTATAATTGTAAACTTTAAATGTATCATCCCCATGTATTCTCTATATTTACTGGTGTATTTATTGTGTTTGTAACCCTATTACGCAGTCGAGGAGTGTTGCAGCAAGTGTTGATTTCACCGTCATCAAAGCGAATGAAACGTGGCAACAGAAATATGTGCCAATAACTGGAGTCATAGTTTCACTGCCAAGAGAAATAACTCTCAAACACAATCTAAGAGCATTTCCATGCTTTAGTTATTAGAGAACATCTTACCAGGAACACACACACACACACACACACACACACACACACACACACACACACACACACACACACACACACACACACTTCAGGTTGTGTGTATGATATCTGATGTGATACGATCATCTTTGTTTAATCAGTATATGAGTGCTTCTTACCTGCAATATTAAAGATAAAATCAAAGCTATGACAACAAAACAAACACTGAAATATTGATAATCCTCTGAGGAGCAGCACAACACCTGTGTGTGTGTGTGTGTGTGTGTGTATTCCATACACTGCTCACTGTAATATTAATAGCAGCTGTCTTCATATAGACACACACACACACACACACACCTCAAAAGTATTTGTGTGAAACTCGTGCGTCTGTATCTGCAGGATCTTCATCATGTCTGAAGCCTGTGTGTGTTTGAATCACAGGTGCATTTCAAACGTACAAACTCACTATATTTAGCTAAAGCTTTCTTTAAAATATATTACACTTGCTTTAATATTTTATATGTAATACAGTGACATTTAAATGTCTAGTTGGTGTCTCAGTATTTAGAGGCCATTCATTGTATAAGCGAAATAAAAGAAACAGCCTTTCCGTCTGCAGGTACCTAACATGGCTGCCAGCGTCGATCTGTGTGTGTGTGTGTGTGTGTGTGTGTGTGTGTGTGTGTGTGTGTGTGTGTGTGTGTGTGTGTGTGTGTGTGAGTTCAGCTCAATCAATACCACGGTGCTGCATTCAAGGTGAAACCAAATCAAACTGTGATGAGGAACACAGCAGACGCACAACACACACACACACACCACTAAAGCATACACACACAAATCTCACACACACACACACACACACACACACACACACACACACACACACACACACACACACACACACACACACACACACACACACACACACACACACAACACACCACTAAAGCATACACACACAAATCACACACACACACACACACACACACGGTTGACAAATACTAATAAAGTAATAAGAAAAAATTTAGCATTTTAAAAAACTCTTAGAATAAAAACAAACAAAAATAAATTTAATAAATATATATAAAATATAAAAATACATATTTTTTATATTATAAAATCTTAGATCATAACGTTTCATACTTTTTTATTAATTGTATTATCATATAACTATATTGTTTCAAAATATAAATGTAATGTTTAATGAAGTAAAACATAGTTACTAATTCCAGAATCATTAAAATATATGTTTTGAAATAATTTAATACACTAATATACTATAATTCATATAATTTAATATATAATTATTTATTATAATACAACTATATTATTTTTTGTTAATGAATTCCAGAATAAATAATCACTTTATAGTTTTTTATTCTAAAATGTTATTTTTATTTTTATAATTGTTACTTATACGGTACCAGAACCCATTAAAATACACTTATAATAATTGAAAATAACATTATAATATAATATATTACAATTCCATTACTTTGTTGGATATTAAATTATTACTTCATAGTTTTTTTTATTCCAGAATAATGTTTTTTTTTAATAATTATTATTTTAATAGGCAAGTTCTGATCCAATCAGAGTTTAAACTGCAAATAAAACACTCTGGTTCAGTGATCGCAGATGATCAAATGTTGAGTGAACCTTAATTTTGAATGATGTTTTTATTGGTTGATGTTTTTATTGAATAGAGCTGCGTCATTATCGTCATCTGTCAGTGTTTATCAGTCGGGCCGTTCACTGCTTACAACCCACGATAATATTATTAAAAAGATATTGCCATCATTTTAACGTCGACCATTATAATAGGAGAAAATGGCTGGTTTTGTAATATTTCACGTCGGATGCAATAAGCGGCAGAACAAACCGTGGTCAGGATGGATGACA
>NC_136892.1:32570245-32582745 GCF_949152265.1 Phoxinus phoxinus
AACTACTAACTACTATGTAACTTTCTACTAACTACTATGTAACTTTCTACTATCTACTATGTAACTTTCTACTAACTACTATGTAACTTTCTACTAACTACTATGTAACTTTCTACTAACTACAATGTAACTTTCTACTAACTACTATGTAACTTTCTACTATCTACTATGTAACTTTCTACTATCTACTATGTAACTTTCTACTAACTACTATGTAACTTTCTACAAACTACTATGTAACTTAACTACTAACTACTATGTAACTTTCTACTAACTACTATGCAACTTTCTACTATCTACTATGTAACTTTCTACTAACTACTATGTAACTTTCTACTAACTACTATGTAACTTTCTACTAACTACAATGTAACTTTCTACTAACTACTATGTAACTTTCTACTATCTACTATGTAACTTTCTACTAACTACTATGTAACTTTCTACTATCTACTATGTAACTTTCTACTAACTACTATGTAACTTTCTACTAACTACAATGTAACTTTCTACTAACTACTATGTAACTTTCTACTAACTTTCTACTATGTAACTTTCTACTAACTACTATGTAACTTTCTACTATCTACTATGTAACTTTCTACTAACTACTATGTAACTTTCTACTAACTTTCTACTATGTAACTTTCTACTAACTACTATGTAACTTTCTACTATCTACTATGTAACTTTCTACTAACTACTATGTAACTTTCTACTAACTACTATGTAACTTTCTACTATCTACTATGTAACTTTCTACTAACTACTATGTAACTTTCTACTAACTTTCTACTATGTAACTTTCTACTAACTACTATGTAACTTTCTACTAACTTTCTACTATGTAACTTTCTACTAACTACTATGTAACTTTCTACTATGTAACTTTCTACTATGTAACTTTCTACTACTAACTACTATGTAACTTTCTACTATGTAACTTTCTACTAACTACTATGTAACTTTCTACTATATGTAACTTTCTACTAACTACTATGTTACTAACTACTATGTAACTTTCTACTATATAACTTTCTACTAACTACTATGTAACTTTCTACTATATATAACTTTCTACTAACTACTATGTAACTTTCTACTATATGTAACTTTCTACTATATGTAACTTTCTACTATATGTAACTTTCTACCAACTACTATGTAACATTGATTCTACAATGTTACATTCTACTAACTACTATTTAACTTTCCACCAACTAATACGTAACCTTCTATTACATTATATTCTACTAAATATGTAACATTCTAGTAACAACTACGTAACTTTCTACTAATATGTAACCTTCTTTTATGTAGCATTCTAGTTACTCATATGTACCGTTCAAATCAATTGTAACCTACTATGTAACTTTCTACTCACTACTATGTAACTCAACTACTAACTACTATGTAACTTTCTACTAACTACTATGTAACTTTCTACTATCTACTATGTAACTTTCTACTAACTACTATGTAACTTTCTACTAACTACTATGTAACTTTCTACTAACTACAATGTAACTTTCTACTAACTACTATGTAACTTTCTACTATCTACTATGTAACTTTCTACTATCTACTATGTAACTTTCTACTAACTACTATGTAACTTTCTACAAACTACTATGTAACTTAACTACTAACTACTATGTAACTTTCTACTAACTACTATGCAACTTTCTACTATCTACTATGTAACTTTCTACTAACTACTATGTAACTTTCTACTAACTACTATGTAACTTTCTACTAACTACAATGTAACTTTCTACTAACTACTATGTAACTTTCTACTATCTACTATGTAACTTTCTACTAACTACTATGTAACTTTCTACTATCTACTATGTAACTTTCTACTAACTACTATGTAACTTTCTACTAACTACAATGTAACTTTCTACTAACTACTATGTAACTTTCTACTAACTTTCTACTATGTAACTTTCTACTAACTACTATGTAACTTTCTACTATCTACTATGTAACTTTCTACTAACTACTATGTAACTTTCTACTAACTTTCTACTATGTAACTTTCTACTAACTACTATGTAACTTTCTACTATCTACTATGTAACTTTCTACTAACTACTATGTAACTTTCTACTAACTACTATGTAACTTTCTACTATCTACTATGTAACTTTCTACTAACTACTATGTAACTTTCTACTAACTTTCTACTATGTAACTTTCTACTAACTACTATGTAACTTTCTACTAACTTTCTACTATGTAACTTTCTACTAACTACTATGTAACTTTCTACTATGTAACTTTCTACTATGTAACTTTCTACTACTAACTACTATGTAACTTTCTACTATGTAACTTTCTACTAACTACTATGTAACTTTCTACTATATGTAACTTTCTACTAACTACTATGTTACTAACTACTATGTAACTTTCTACTATATAACTTTCTACTAACTACTATGTAACTTTCTACTATATATAACTTTCTACTAACTACTATGTAACTTTCTACTATATGTAACTTTCTACTATATGTAACTTTCTACTATATGTAACTTTCTACCAACTACTATGTAACATTGATTCTACAATGTTACATTCTACTAACTACTATTTAACTTTCCACCAACTAATACGTAACCTTCTATTACATTATATTCTACTAAATATGTAACATTCTAGTAACAACTACGTAACTTTCTACTAATATGTAACCTTCTTTTATGTAGCATTCTAGTTACTCATATGTACCGTTCAAATCAATTGTAACCTATTATGCAACTTTCTACTAACTATGTAACATTGTACTATGTAACTAAGTGACTTTGCGACTACGTGTCATTTAACTCTCACTAGAGAATTAATAGACTGTTAGATTAGGGTTAGTAGAACGAGTTGACATGTACTTGCAAAATTACTTATAGTCCGTAGAATGTCTGTTAGGGAGCATCAAAATAAAGTGTTACAGATATTAAGCAGACAGTCTACTAATACTCTAATGACTGCTACTGTAGTTGACATGTAGTTGCAAAGTTACTTATAATACAATGTCTAAAGTACACTATCGAAATAAAGCGTTACCAAAACAACACATCTTGATGGGTAAATAGAGTTAAACTAAATATACAAATGACATCTGATGAAAGAATAACAAAAAATATTTTTTCTCAAAGATTAAGCATGCCGTCCTCTAAAATCTCAAACGTGGCGCTTCTGTGGCCGGACAGAGAAGTTTCTAGTACATGCGTCATCTGAACTTCAGAGATAAAACTGCATGTGTACAGAACACTCACGTTCAGACACCAGACGTGCTGCATGGAGACACCGACGTGAGTGTGTGTGTGTGGTGGGACAGACGTCCCCACAACTTCCAGTAAGGTAAAGCGCCAGTAGGGTTGTGGGTGAGATCAATACTGTGGTTTCCAGCATCAGAGAGACAGACAAGTCTCTGTGCAGAAATGAAGACTAAATAAACGAGTATATGGTCAATATCACAGAGACTACTGGTCTGGCCTAGTGTAGTCCTTTCTGGTCCGCAGAATCAAAATGGCATTTACAAAACAGACCATTTACACTCTGATAGATTTATGTTCAAAGCTATAATATGTAAAGTAGAGTGCAGAGCTGGTAAGATGTTTTTATTGTTATGAAAGAAGTCTCTTCTGCTCACTAAGAGTGCATTTATTTGATCAAAAATAGAGTGAAAACAGTGAAATATTACTACAAATGAAAATAGCTGTGAGAATATTTTATAAAATGTAATTTATTCCTGTGATCAAAGCTGAATTTTCAGCAACATTACTCCAGTCTTCACATTAAATTTCACATTTAATTCAATTTGTTACTTGCCGTTTCTTTGTAATTATTTCTGTGTGAAAATTGATTCCATAGTAAATCCTACACCCCCCCCCCCCCCCCCCCCCCCCCCCCCAAAACAACACACCAGTCCCGTTTTAAACCACTAGTTAGTTTCATCACTGTTACTACACAGAGATGTGTAGCGCTCCCTGCTGGTTACACGAGTAAACATGCATGATCATCGGATCTACAAAGTGTTTAGCAGAGGTTAGTTTGATATCTTGTCGGGATGGGAAATGCCATCCTTGGTCTCGTGCTCAAAGTGTCTATTTTCCTCACTTTTAAAATAGTGCATTAGAAACAGACCTTCACCTCATATCACACTGAAAACACACACGCACACACACGGATTCCATTAAAACCGAAACGTAAGTGGCCGTTTAAGAGAGTGAATCTCATCCAATTTAACATTCACAAAAGACGGTAGAGCGACTCAAAGGAAACAGCCTTGAAGACAGAAAAGCAAGATGATCACCTCCTAGGCCATGATGGCTCTTTGAGGATGTTACTGCAATTAAGTGATTCAGAGAGAGAGAGAGAGAGAGAAGGTATGACCCTTTTAAGGGCGAGAAGCTTTTATTTCCTGTCTGTGAGATCAGGTGTTTTCTCGGTCCCTTTAAAGGCACAGTTCACCCAAAACATCTAAATCATGTTCTCATCCCAAACATGGACGACTAACTTTCTTCTGCAGAATGATGAATGAACGAGGCATTTATACAGCACTTTACAATCGAAAAATGAGGAATTTCGCAGAACGTTCATGCTGCTAGTGTATGACTTCATAAATATATAGTCATAAACTAGTTTTATAGTGTTTTCTGGAGTTTCATTGCATGTAAAGAGCAGCTTGAACGTTCTGCTAAACATCTCATTTTGTGTTAGGAAAGAGTAAATGAAGACCAAATGTTCATTTTCAGGTGAACTATCGCTTTAAGAATAAAAAGGAATGTTGCCACTTTGAGAACGACAGAACTTTCAGAGCGAGTGCTGATGTCATCAGTAAGCTGGAGAGCAAACGCAACAGAAGCATAAAACTAAATGAACACACACACACACACACACACACACACACACACACACACACACACACACACACACACACACACACACACACACACACACACACACACACACACACACACACACACACACACACACACACACACACACACTCAGAGTCCCTCAATCAATTTTGCAATCTAATTTTAACTTGCTCTCTTTTGCCTTTTTTCTGCATGGAAGAAAAAAAAAAAAAAAAAAAAAAAAGAGATAAGAAGTGATCAATAATCAACTCACTTGATAAATGAATTAATGACTGAAATATTCATGAAAATAATAATAATAAAAACATGGGACACATTTAAATAATATGTGGAGACAAATATTTAAATAAATAATGAGATATATGGGGAAGTATGTGAAAATGGAGGGAAATTTTAAAATATAAACAAAATAATAAACAAAAGCATGAAATATATCCGGAAAAATATGAAAACCGATCATGAATTATATAGGTAAAATATGCTAAATTAAAAAAATAAATGAAATGTATGGGCAAAAATATAAGAAAGAAATGAATCTTTTTTTTTATTTCTAAAATGCAACAAAAAGAGAGATTTGTCTACAGTGTGACTATGTATCTAGATAAGTGTGTGTGTGTGTGTGTGTGTGTGTGTGTGTGTGTGTGTGTGTGTGTGTGTGTGTGTGTGTGTATGTGTGTGTGTGTGTGTGTGTGTGTGTGTGTGTGTGTGTGTGTGTGTGTGTGTGTGTGTGTGCGAGCAGGTGCAGGCTCTGTGTGTGTAGTCAACACTAGCTGGTGTTCAACTTTGTCAAATCAGTCAAGAAAGTGTCTATTAACCTCAGAGTGTGTGTGTGTGTGTGTGTGTGTGTGTGTGTGTGTGTGGTTGTACCCGAGCAGGACCATCTGTCACCCCCTCCTGCCCCTTTTACCCCCTGATGGGAGCTGGCGTGCTGCTCTCTGGGCTGTTTCGGGGGGGTTTAACCCCACAACATCCTGACAGAAAAAGAAACTGCCCCACTAGACGCCCCCCCACCCCTGAACTCTGTTTACTGAAGCACTGGTGCTGTTGATCAAACCTCTAGAGTTAAACCTGAGCATTAAACTAGTGTTAAAGGTGAGTGTGTGTCATCCTGAAACCACCCACAACACCCTAGCAACTGCACAGCAACAGCCTAAACACCCACAACACCCTAGCAACTGCACAGCAACAGCCTAAATACTCACAACACCCTAGCAACTGCACAGCAACAGCCTAAACACCCACAACACCCTAGCAACTGCACAGCAACAGCCTAAACACCCACAACACCCTAGCAACTGCACAGTAACAGCCTAAACACACACAACACCCTAGCAACTGCACAGCAACAGCCTAAACACCCACAACACCCTAGCAACTGCACAGCAACAGCCTAAACACTCAGGATACCCTAGCAACTGCACAGCAACAGCCTAAACATTCAGAATACCCTAGCAACTGCACAGCAACAGCCTAAACACTCACAACACCCTAGCAACTGCACAGCAACAGCCTAAACACTCACAACACCCTAGCAACTGCACAGCAACAGCCTAAACAGAATACCATAGCAACTGCACAGCAACAGCCTAAACTCTCGGAATACCCTAGCAACTGCACAGCAACAGCCTAAACTCTCTGAACACCCTAGCAACTGCACAGCAACAGCCTAAACACTCAGAATACCCTAGCAACTGCACAGCAACAGCATAAACACTCAGAATACCCTAGCAACTGCACAGCAACAGCCTAAACTCTCAGAATACCCTAGAAACTGCACAGCCTAAATCACCCACAACACTATAGCAACTGCACAGCAACAGCCTAAACACACACAACACCCTAGCAACTGTACAGCTACAGCCTAAACACCCACAACACCCTAGCAACTGCACAGTAACAGCCTAAACACTCAGGATACCCTAGCAACTGCACAGCAACAGCCTAAACATTCAGAATACCCTAGCAACTGCACAGCAACAGCCTAAACACCCACAACACCCTAGCAACTGCACAGCAACAGCCTAAACACTCAGGATACCCTAGCAACTGCACAGCAACAGCCTAAACATTCAGAATACCCTAGCAACTGCACAGCAACAGCCTAAACACCCACAACACCCTAGCAACTGCACAGCAACAGCCAAAAACCCTCAGAACACTCTAGCAACTGCACAGCAACCGCCTAAACACACACAACACCCTAGCAACTGCACAGCAACAGCCAAAAACCCTCAGAACACTCTAGCAACGGCACAGCAACCGCCTAAACACACACAACACCCTAGCAACTGCACAGCAACAGCCAAAAACCCTCAGAACACTCTAGCAACTGCACAGCAACAGCCTAAACACCCACAACACCCTAGCAACTGCACAGCAACAGCCAAAAACCCTCAGAACACTCTAGCAACTGCACAGCAACCGCCTAAACACACACAACACCCTAGCAACTGCACAGCAACAGCCAAAAACCCTCAGAACACTCTAGCAACTGCACAGCAACCGCCTAAACACACACAACACCCTAGCAACTGCACAGCAACAGCCAAAAACCCTCAGAACACTCTAGCAACTGCACAGCAACGCAGCCTAAAACAGTCAGAACTACCTAGCAACTGCATAGCAACTGCCAACATTATGAATGCCATAGCAACAACCGAGAATATCCTAGCAACTGCATAGCAACAAATGGTGACCACTTAACAAATGGCGACCACTCATAATTCCTCACACACACAAAAGCCTCTTCTCTCAGATTCCTGTAAGCTCTCAGCATCTCTGCAGTGTTCAGGTCACAGGTTTGCTCTGGACATCAAAGCTGAATTTTTAACATCTGTCTGTCTCTGGCTGAATTTCCCCAGTGTGGCTCCACTGTGCTGAATTATTAATTTCCTAGTGTTTAATGATCTTGGAGTCTGTTCTCTGTCTTATGAACAACACTGCCCCGTTACTGTGCCATTATGACCTCATCATCATCATCATCTTCACAACTAAATCCAGATCAACATATAAGCGACCCATGACCGCTGAACGAACACACGGATGTCCTCATGCATGAGGTCGTTCTTAAAGAGACAGAGCACCAAATCTGCCCATTCGTGCTTTGGCATAGTCAGACGTTTCTCCGAATCCTCTTCAAACAGTTACTCTGAAAGACTACATGGACCAAAGTAAGCCTACAATCATGTTCAGTATGACCGAACAATAATTATGAACGAAATTCATGCCTCATCCTACACGATTCCTTCCAGAACCTCCAAACAAACACCAAGACCAGCAAAATCATTCATTGTGAAATCTTGGATTCCATGGTATGACTCCATTAAAGAGCAGGGGGAAAGAAAGTTACTATATAAGAATAGAAACCGTGCTACAGAGATGTTAAGACCCTTGAGTCTGGAAAAAGTGGCGTGTTCAAACAGACAAACAGAAGGTGCCTGGTTCAGGTCAGAGAGCTGCGGGAATCACTGCTTATTTTTCATTTATTTGGGCTTTTATTGGGTCACTGTTCATTTTACGAGGATCCAGAACAGCCTGAGGGCAAACGCACGCACACACACACACACACACACACACACACACACACACACACACACAGTCAATGGAAAATCTACTGATGACCAATCACTTGTGAAGACACAAATAAAAGAAAAGCACACAAGCTAAATCTGTCATGAGAAGGTGGTTTTGCTCTACGGGGGTTAAAACAAAACAATCTACACTGTGTGCGAAGGTCAAAGGTCATGACACCACACGAGCATCAACAGGGAAGGGAAGAAATCACACAGGTAAAAGCTAAACTCCTACATTCAGAAGATGAGCTATAAAAAGAGACATGAAGAGAAGTCGAGACAAGAGGAGGAATGACGAGATGAAGTTATGAGTAGCGGTGTTTACATGGACTCTAATTATCCGATTGTAAGTTATGTGCATGTGCAATGATGGAGAAATGGCGGGAGGGAGGGGAAAGAAAGAGAAGGACAAAAGGGAGAAGTGAAGAAAATTGAAAAAGGGAAGAAAATGGAAAAAGGGAAGAGAAGGGAAGAAAATGGAAAAAGGGAAGAGAAGGGAAGAGAAGGGAAAAAGGGAAGATAAGGGAAAAAGGGAAGATAAGGGAAAAAGGGAAAAGGGGAAGATAAGGGAAAAAGGGAAGATAAGGGAAAAAGGGAAGAGAAGGGAAGAAAATGGAAAAAGGGAAGAGAAGGGAAAAAGAGAAGATAATGGAAAAAGGGAAGAAAATGGAAAAGGGGAAGAAAAGGGAAAAAGAGAAGAGAATGGAAAAAGGGAAGAGAAGGGAAAAGGGAAGAGAAGGGAAAAAGGGAAGAAAAGGGAAAAAGGGAAGAAAAGGAAAAAAAAGAAGAGAATGGAAAAAGGGAAGAGAGTGGAAAAGGGAAGAGAAGGGAAGAAGGGAAGAGAAGGGAAAAAGGGAAGAGAAGGGAAGAAAATGGAAAAAGGGAAGAAAAGGGAAAAAGAGAAGAGAATGGAAAAAGGGAAGAGAAGGGAAAAAGAGAAGAGAATGGAAAAAGGGAAGAGAAGGGAAAAAGGGAAGAGAAGGGAAAAAGGGAAGAGAAGGGAAGAAAATGGAAAAAGGGAAGAGAGGGGAAAAAGGGAAGAAAAGGGAAAAAGAGAAGAGAAGGGAAGGAAAGGGAAAAGGAGGGAAAAATGAAAGAGAATGGAAAAGGAAGAAAAGGGGAAGAAAAAGAAAGAGAAGGGAAGGAAAAAAAGGGAAAGAAATAAAGGGAAAAAGGGAAGAGAACAGAAAAAGGGAAGAAAAGGGGAAGAAAAAGAAAGAGAAGGGAAGGAAAAAAAGGGAAAGAAATAAAGGGAAAAAGGGAAGAGAACAGAAAAAGGGAAGAACAGGGAAGAGAATGGGAAAGGGGAAGGAAAGGAAAGGGAAGAACAGGGAAGAGAATGGGAAAGGGGAAGGAAAGGAAAGGGAAGAACAGGGAAGAGAATGGGAAAGGGGAAGAAAATGGAAAAGGGGAAGAAAAAGAAAGGGAAGGGAAGGAACGAAAAGGGAAAGAAAGAAAGGGAAAAAGGGAAGAGAACAGAAAAAGGAAAGAAAAGGGAAGAGAATGGGAAAGGGGAAGGAAAGGAAAGGGAAGAACAGGGAAGAGAATGGAAAAGGGGAAGAGAATGGAAAAGGGGAAGAAAATGGAAAAGGGGAAGAAAAAGAAAGGGAAAGAACGAAAAGGGAAAGAAGGGAAGTAAAGGGAAGGGAAAAAAGGGGAAGGGAAGTAAAGGGAAGGGAAGAAAGGGGAAGGGAAAAGAAAAGAAGGGAAAAAAGAGAAAGGGAAGGGAAGAAAGGGGGAGAGAAGGGAAGGGAAGAAATGAGACAATGATACGCGAGATGTGAAGAGATGAGATGATACAATAAGAGAAAGAAAAGAAGAAACAAGCCTGAAGAGAAGAGAAGAGAACAGAAGAGGATGATGAGACTTATGAACGAGACGAGATAAAAGGAGTGATGGTGAGAAGAGAGAAGTACAGTGAAGAGAAGCGATACGGTTAGTCAACAAGAGAAGATGAGCCGGAAGAGACAAAAGAAGAAGAGAGACGAGGCGGACGAGAAGAGCATGACAGGTGTCGTCACCTCTGACCTCTGACCTCTGAAGCGCTCTTCTCATCTCCTTCCTGTCGCTCTGTGTGTGTGTGTGTGTGTGTGTGTGTGTGTGTGTGTGTGTGTGTGTGTGTGTGCGTTGAGCCGCTCGGAGACGGAGACGGACCGCTGTCACGTTTGTAAATGATCATGTATTGGTAAAGAGGTTACGCATCGCTAACAGGATTGTGTGTTTGCAGAATGATGATGCGTTTGAGAGCTGAACTCTGAGTTTTCCGTCTCTGTCATGATCCGGTAAACGAATCATCAGTCCTGGGAAATATTAGACGTGTACTGTAGTACACACACACACACACACACGTATTTAAAGAAAAAAATAATGAAAACGCACACACAGATGCTCTGCTCCTATTGGACTAGAAGAAGCTCCGCCCACTTCCTGTAACTGTGATCATGACATCTGAGGTGGGGGTGGATTCACTCTGACCTTTGACCTCTCCAGCTCCTAACATGACACTGACCGCATCTCACATACTCGAGTTTCTCTTTTAAATATGTAAATGTTACATCATAAATAGTGATTAATTCTGGGAGTTATGACAGATATTACGAACACTTCTGCTGTAACGACAAAGCAGGACGTTTTCAAACTTTGTATGTACGTATTAGGTGATATTTCTATTAGTGGTTATATATAATTGATCAAATAAAATATTTATAAATTATTAAAATAATTCAAATTCATAATACCAATATAAATTTATGTTTTTTTCTATTATTGATGACTTTTCTGATTACAGGGTTTTACAAATTATTTCCATAATAAAATAAAATAAAAATATACTTTTGTTTATATATATATATAAAAACCAAAATTATTTTTCTTTTATTTATTCTTTTAATTCTGTTTTAAATCAACATTGATCATTAGTTACTTTATTGCTCTTTTCCATGATAATGCCCTTATTAAGAACACTTTTACCATTGTGCATCATCTTTATTTTTTTCTTGCATGTGTTTACACACACACACACAACGCATTACACACACACACACACGATGCATCACACACACACGACGCATCGCACACACACACACACACGCATCTCACACACGACGCATCACACACACGACGCACAGGGCCGGATTAAGAGTTCAGAGGCCCCTGGGCACAATGACTTGTAGGACCCCCTACAAGACCCCCCCCCCATTTGCTCTTTGTATTTTGTTGTTTTATTAACAGGGAATTTTAATTGTCATCATTTAGCCAACTCTCTCAAGCCGTTTCAAACCCAAATAAGTCTCCCTCTTCTGTTGAAAATAAAAGTTATTTGGAAGAATGTGGGTAACCAAACAGTGGATGTACCCCAGAGACTTCCATTATAGTTTTTTCCTACTATGGTAGTCAATGGGGACCAGCAACCGCCCGGTTAGCCACACTCCTCAAAATATCTTCTTTTGTGTTCAGCACAAGAAAGAAATTAATACAGGGATGGAACAACATTAGAGTGAGTAAATAATGACATCTTTTTTATTTTTGGGTAACTGTCTCTTTAAGGACAAGCGGCAGCATGTTTACTATTAGGGCTACTGTCACTTTAAGATCTGCGCGCAACGAGTCTACACGCATTTGACAAGCAGATTTTTTTCTTATTTTTTTCTACTGTTCTTTCACTTTAGACATAACTAACTTTGTTTATGTAAACCTTGTGTGTATTTGACAGTATTAGAGCAATAAGACTCGAAAGATAACTTAGTCCAGGCGCTGTTATACAGGCTTTTAGTGCATGTGCGCATCGGGGTGTAACGTTATTGCGCTCAGAAAAGCGCCCGTTAGAACAGCGCATCAGCAGCGAATGACATGTTTAACCGGCAAGGCTTTAAAGCACATGGAAATAATTAATTTTTATAAACTACAGTGTCCCGTTCCTCTGCATTTCATGTGGATATACGTCGCGCTGTACAGTATGTTGAGACGGAGGCGCCAGAACGGCAAACTGATAGAATGCACGATCCTACGATATTTCTTCAAAAGCAGATCGTGGAGACAT
>NC_136892.1:32592745-32632745 GCF_949152265.1 Phoxinus phoxinus
GCATCACAAATATTGATGACTCATCTTGTACCACACATATTTTTGTCCAATCAGATGCTCTCAAGAATGAGAATGCCCCGCCCCCTAAAAACACCTGCAAGCAGAACATAGAATCAAAACGTCCTGACTCAATGGGAAATGCATCAACAAAGAGGAAAAAACTGTGCTCGACAATTTCTTAAAAAGTATAAAGTACAAAAACAAAGAAGAGGTTCAGAACAAACTCAAAGCAGAATGTTTGAGGAACATCAATACAACACACACACTGAAATAAGACCTGCGAGGGAGGGATCGAACGCGGGTTTGGACCAAACAATCGAGTGTGAAAACAGCCGCAGACACATTATACCCTGTGTGTTTTCACACTGCTCGTCTGCTTTGATGCGCGGCGTGTCTGGAGGTTTGAGACGGCCAGGTTAGAGCTGGTGAACGCAGTCTGTGGTTGAGAGCGGAGAGCAAAGCGCTTCCCATCGCTGAGATCCCGGGGTGAATCTCACAGATTCCTGATTCACCACCACAGAATCTGCTGGAAAACTCTTCCCACGACCTGCGGTGTTTGTGCTGGTTCATCTGTGGCCAACTCACATCAAAGTGTGTGCCAAGAAGTGGAGAACATTCTCTGACACTTTCACCTGTAATCCTGCAGTGCCACTGCCAGAGCTTACGCACGCACTGGGGTGAGAGATTACACAGAAATTAATAAAAGTTGGAACAGACAGACAGACAGACAGACAGACAGACAGACAGACAGATAGATAGATAGATAGATAGATAGATAGATAGATAGATAGATAGATAGATAGATAGATAGATAGATAGATAGATAGACAGAAGATGGATGGATGGATGGATGGATGGACAGACAATAGAAAGAGGGATGGATGGATAGACAGATTGATAGATAGATGATAGATAGATGGATGGATGGATAGATAGATAGAGAGATAGATGGATGGATGGACAGACGATAGAAAGACGGATGGATGGACAGACAATAGATAGATGGATAGATGATAGACAGATGATAGATAGATGGATGGATGGATGGATAGATAAGATAGATAGATGGATGGATGGATGGATAGATAGAAAGACGGATAGATGGATGGATAGATAGATGGATGGATGGATAGATAGATAGATAGATGGATGGATGGACAGACGATAGAAAGACGGATGGATGGATGGATAGATAAAGATAGATAGATGGATGGATGGACAGACAATAGAAAGATGGATGGATGGACAGACAATAGATAGATGGATAGATGATAGACAGATGATAGATAGATGGATGGATGGATGGATAGATAAGATAGATAGATGGATGGATGGATGGATAGATAGAAAGACGGATAGATGGATGGATAGATAGATGGATGGATGGATGGATGGATGGATGGACAGACGATAGAAAGATGGATGGATGGAAGGCAGACTGACTGACAGATAGATGGACATACAGACAGACAGACAGACGATAGATAGACAGATTATAGATAGATAGATGGATAGATAGATGGATGGATGGATGGACAGACGATAGATAGATAGATGGCTGGATGGATGGATAGATAGATAGATGGATGGATGGATGGATGGACAGACGATAGATAGATAGATGGATGGATGGATGGATAGATAGATGGATGGATGGATGGATGGACAGACGATAGATAGATAGATGGCTGGATGGATGGATAGATAGATATATAGATGGATGGATGGATGGACAGACGATAGATAGATAGATGGATGGATGGATGGATGGATAGATGGATGGATGGATGGAAGACAGACAGACAGACAGACTGACAGATAGATGGACACAGACAGATAGACGATAGATAGACAGATTATAGATAGATAGATGGATAGATAGATGGATGGATGGATGGACAGACGATAGATAGATAGATTGCTGGATGGATGGATAGATAGATAGATGGATGGATGGATGGACAGACGATAGATAGATAGATGGATGGATGGATGGATGGATGGACAGACGATAGATAGACAGATTATAGATAGATAGATGGATAGATAGATGGATAGATAGATAGATGGATGGATGGATAGATAGACAGACAGTCGGATAGATAGATAGATAGGTTTGTCTGTTTATCGGTCTTATTAAACTTTTATTTATTCCTCTATATATAAACCTGACGTGTGTGTGTGTGTGTGTGTGTGTGTGTGTGTGTGTGTGTGTGTGTGTGTGTGTTGCCTGATATTGACCCGTCAGGAGTGTTCAGTGTAACACTTACGGGAGCTGACAGCGTCCACGTACTGCGGCAGATACGGAGCCCACAGGTCAATGGTGTCCTTCCGGCCCGACTGACCAATCCTGCGCAGTTCAGCCAAGAGGAGAGCCTGGGCCGCCTCTCGAACCTGCAACACACACACACACACACACACACACATCAGGTTTACACACAGATACTGCAGCGCTTCTGTTGAAAAGGCTTTCTTTAAGAAAGTGGAGTTATAACTGAAGCCACACACACACGCGTCAGGTTTACACACGCTCCTGTCGAAAAGGCTCTCTCTAAGAAAGTGCAGTTCTAGCTGAAGCCCCGGCAGCCGAACTCAAATGCCAGGCCGCTGAGATGAAGCGCAGGAATAAAGCACGAGCCTGAAAGAAGCCATTGAGAGAGATGGAGTGTGTGTCTTTGTCCCGCGGGGTTAGCAGGTGCTAAAGCTGCGAGATACGAGTGAGAGTGAATGCGAGAAGGGAGAGAGAGGCAGACCCTAGGAGAAAAAGGATTAAGGATGCTTAACAGAGCGTCTCTTTCTTTCTTTTCTTTCTCTGTCAGGCTTTCTTCATTTCTCTCTCAGTGTGGCGTACGACACCTCTGCGGTCACGGGCGTCACACTCTGACACACACAGCTCACAAACTCACAAAAACAAAGGACTATATAGATGGATGCACGATATATCGGCCACCATATCGGTATCGGCAAATATATGTTAATTTTTTATATTATTTTGAATGTTATTGTTATCGGCCCGACAAAAAAATTTGCCCAATATCTTAAAGCCGATAAATAGTGTGTTACTTCCTTCAGCTGAGACGCTTCAGATGCGCACTGTTCGCCATGATGCTTTTGAATTGCTTGAAATATGTTTGAAATCACTTCAAAAAAGGAAAATACAGTTAAGTGAACATGCACAGCAAAAGTCTGTCATATAAGCTACATAAAATTATCATGAGAGCATAAGTGTGTGTTTGTATCGTTATCGTCTTACAAATATAAAGAAATATTGGTTATTGGCTTTAAAATATAAATAATTATCAGTTTTCTGCATACAAATATTAAGAATTATTGTTTATCGTCTTACAAATATAAAGAATTATCGTTATCGTCTTACAAATATAAAGAATTATCGTTATCGTCTTACAAATATAAAGAATTATCGGTTATCGTCTTACAAATATAAAGAATTATCGGTTATCGTCTTACAAATATAAAGAATTATCGGTTATCGTCTTACAAATATAAAGAATTATCGTTATAGTCTTACAAATATAAAGAATTATCGGTTATCGTCTTACAAATATAAAGAATTATCGGTTATCGTCTTACAAATATAAAGAATTATCGGTTATCGTCTTACAAATATAAAGAATTATCGTTATCGTCTTACAAATATAAAGAATTATCGGTTATCGTCTTACAAATATAAAGAATTATCGTTATCGTCTTACAAATATAAAGAATTATCGGTTATCGTCTTACAAATATAAAGAATTATCGTTATAGTCTTACAAATATAAAGAATTATCGGTTATCGTCTTACAAATATAAAGAATTATCGTTATAGTCTTACAAATATAAAGAATTATCGGTTATCGTCTTACAAATATGAAGAATTATCGGTTATCGTCTTACAAATATAAAGAATTATCGGTTATCGTCTTACAAATATAAAGAATTATCGTTATCGTCTTACAAATATAAAGAATTATCGGTTATCGTCTTACAAATATAAAGAATTATCGGTTATCGTCTTACAAATATAAAGAATTATCGTTATAGTCTTACAAATATAAAGAATTATCGGTTATCGTCTTACAAATATGAAGAATTATCGGTTATCGTCTTACAAATATAAAGAATTATCGGTTATCGTCTTACAAATATAAAGAATTATCGTTATCGTCTTACAAATATAAAGAATTATCGGTTATCGTCTTACAAATATAAAGAATTATCGGTTATCGTCTTACAAATATAAAGAATTATCGTTATAGTCTTACAAATATAAAGAATTATCGGTTATCGTCTTACAAATATAAAGAATTATCGGTTATCGTCTTACAAATATAAAGAATTATCGTTATAGTCTTACAAATATAAAGAATTATCGGTTATCGTCTTACAAATATAAAGAATTATCGGTTATCGTCTTACAAATATAAAGAATTATCGTTATAGTCTTACAAATATAAAGAATTATCGGTTATCCTCTTACAAATATAAAGAATTATCGTTATCGTCTTACAAATATAAAGAATTATCGGTTATCGGCTTACAGATATAAAGAAATATCGGTTACCGGCTTTAAAATTTAAATAATTATCGGCCATCGGCCTACAAATATAAAGAAATATCGGTTACCGGCTTTAAAATATAAATAATTATCGGTTATCGTCTTACAAATATAAAGAATTATCGTCTTACAAATATAAATAATTATCGGTTATCGTCTTACAAATATAAAGAATTATCGGCCTACAAATATAAAGAAATATCGGTTACCGGCTTTAAAATATAAATAATTATCGGTTATCGTCTTACAAATATAAAGAATTATCGTCTTACAAATATAAAGAATTATCCGTTTTCTGCATACAAATATAAAGAATTATCGGTTATCGGCTTACAAATATAAAGAATTATCGGTTTTCTGCATACAAATATAAAGAATTATCGGTTATCGGCTTACAAATATAAAGAATTATCGGTTTTCTGCATACAAATATAAAGAATTATCGGTCTCTGCCAAAATGTTCATATCAGTGCATCCCTAAAAAAAGATTTAAATAAAATAACAAATATGTAACTATTGAAATATCAATAGGGGCTTTCGCACCGGATAGTTCTAGGAACTTAGTTCTAATTTCCCCGCCAGGGTTAGCACCGTTAGTAGGAACTCCGAAGAGTTTGTTGTTGTGACTTTTATTTTGACAGCGCTGAGAATGCCAGAGCCACACAGCGCTCGCATTCTCCGTGTTCATTAGTTTACGATCTGTCTAACAGTCCTGTCTAATACGTTATGAGATAGAACTGTTATACATAGAAAGTAGACAGTAGTGAAAAGTTATTAGCGTATGCCGTGTGGTTGATGTCCAGTGTCGCTAGCTGCGCAGAAACACAATCATGTTTCTCTTGGTCCCCTCAAAAGTTGCGTTGGATTTTCTCCTCAGTGTAAAGGTAAAGAGGTCCATCTCTCCCTGTTTTACATGTTCGTAGAGTTAGTTTGTGGAGTAAATAAATAGGCTATAATCAGTTTGTTTACACAGACTTTTAAAAAATGGCGAGTGCTGTTGTTTCGCGTGCGTTCGGCCAATCAGCGCACACTAACGTCACTGATAGTTCCTATAGCGCTGGTTTAGACCGACTCTGAAGTAGGAGTAAATTAGTTCCTCCAAAAGGAGTTCCTAGAACTAAAATCGTTCCAAGTTCCTGCGGTGCGAACGTGCCGACATCCGGGAACTTTCGCCGCCAATAGTTCTAGGAACTATGAAAAGGTTCCTCCGGTGCGAAAGCCCCTAATAATACACTTGAATACCTCCAGGCAGCGGTCCTGCCATCTGCGCGCCAGCATCTCCAGTAGAGGAGGCCTGAATTTATCCAAACCCAGAAGATCAGGAAGCATGACACAATGCATGGCGGCCAGCTGACTCCAACCTACACAAACACACAATCACACAGAGTCAATCACAGCGATACACAACAGCCCTGCAGATCTGAAGCCCGGCCTGACAGGACCCTAGAAAAACATGAGCAACGTTTCAAATTCATGATGAGCAACATCCAACACAGAATCACATATATCAGAAATATATGGAACAGCTTTTCGGAAAACTTCTGAGGAGAGAAACTTCAAAGAAATTACATTTCTTTGTGAAACAAGATCAACAAACTTTCCTTTAGGAAAATATTCTAACAACTACTGTACATTCAGGCCATCGCTTTATATAGACTGATTAAAATGACTGATTAAAGACAAATATAGACTGGATCTCTAAGAAGGGAAAGAAGTGCAAAGCAGAAACACTGAAGTTATCGGCTTACAAATATAAATAATTATCGGTTATCGGCTTACAAACATAAAGAAATATCAGTTATCTGCATACAAATATAAAGAATTATCGGTTATCTGCATAAAAATATTAAGAATTATCGGTTATCGGCTTACAAATATAAAGAATTATCGGTTATCTGCATAAAAATATAAAGAATTATCGGTTATCGGCTTACAAATATAAAGAAATATCAGTTATCTGCTAACAAATATAAAGAATTATCGGTTATCTGCATAAAAATATAAATAATTATTGGTTTTCTGCATAAAAATATAAAGAATTATCGGTTATCGGCTTACAAATATAAAGAAATATCAGTTATCTGCATACAAATATAAAGAATTATCGGTAAAAATATAACATAAAATTTACCACCATGTATTTTTTTTTAAACAGAGTGTGGAAAATTTTACATGGAACATATTTGGCTCTGTTTTGAATAAAAAATGTAATTGCTTATGTTCAATTTTTTTAAACACTTTACAATAAGGTCTCATTTAAATTAAAACAATAAAAACAAAAATGTAACAGTATACAGTATATACAGTACAGAAACAACTGCTTTAAGGATTTAATTATTTCACTCGTAAAGATGTTTATTGAAACACTGAGGATCTGAAGATAAACGTGTGTGTGTGTGTGTATTAAGTAAGCATGCAGTCCAAGACATTTACATTGACACAGACAGAAAAACAGACAGACAGAAAACGACTACAAGCACGAGGTAGAATAGTGAACCTAGAGACAGAACGAATCACACGAACACACACAGGCACTGAGCGCGAGGCGGACGGAAAGCACAGGGAGAGAAAACGAGCGCGGCTAAAGAAAGAGAAAGAGAGAGAGAAAGATTGAGGCCTTTATTCAGAGAGAATACCTTCATTGACTGAGGGAGAGTGAGACACTCCTGAAGCAGAAGACGGAGCAGCGACGGCAGCTTGAAAAGAGAGGAAAAGATCCGTGAAACAAAAAGAAAGAAAGAAAAAAGAAAGAAAGAAAGAAAGAAAGAAAGAAAGAAAGAAAGAAAGAAAGAAAGAAAGAAAAAAAAAGAAAAAAAAGAAAAAAAGAAAAAAAGAAAGAAAGAAAGAAAGGCCTCCAGCAGTGTTAGAAGAGTAAATCGGCCGTTATTAAATGAAAATAAACTGAATACATCGGCACTGAACTCGTATGGACACAGGAAAAAAAAATTTTTAATTAAAAATTAGTAACTGATTGGTTATGGTTATTAATGTGACTATCACAAAAAAATCTAGATTTTATAATCATTATTAACTATGGTAACAGTTTCCACAAAATTAGACTGGTAAAGCACTATTTTAGTTTTTATAAATGTATAAGAATAATTGGTAACACTTTACAATAAGCTCGTATTAGTTAACATTAGTTATTAACTAACATTAAAAAAATGAGAAATACATTTGTCGCACTATTTATTAATCTAGAAATTTAAAGATTAAAAATTAATCTTACTGATTTATATTTAATGTATTAGTAAATGTTGAAATTAATATTAACTAAGATTAATAAATGCTTTACGAGTATTTTTTATTGATAATACTTGTGAACTAATGTATTAACTAATGTTAACAAAGGGAACTTTTTTGCTAAGCATTACAGAATAAATGTATTTTGTAATAATTTTTAGACTTTGCGGTTTCATATTAAATAAAACATTTGAATTTAAGGTCAAACATGGCACTGTATTAAGTGCAAAAAAACGGTAGTGATCAAAATAGAGTAAATCACCTTTAGAAAGTAACTTGATGCTTTAAATAAAGATTGTATAAATTGCATCATTACACCAGTAGGTGGAGACAAGAGTCAGTTGGAAAATGTGTTTGTCATCGAATCATTAATTCTAGAGATTCGATCAAAAACGCTGATTCATCCAGTAATGAAACAAGTGAAGTCTTAATGAGTGAGTCATTGAATTATTCACTCAACTGACTAATTTTTTTTTAATAGACTGCAGCAATTAACATTTTGTAGGAACCTCAATTTATCCAGAATCATGCTGCTCTAATATATATATAAATTGAAAACCAATAATAATATTGCAATATTTCCATACAAGCCATTACTCAAGTGATCCAAAACATTTTGCTGCACCTGTAAAATGAACAAGTATGAGCAATAACTACAAATCCCATGAGCGAGAGAGAGAGAGAGAGATGGCAGAGCGAAGCCATGCATGCAGACAGAGAGAGAGGGATCCGCTGTGTGGAGAGAAAAACCTCAACAAACAAACAAACAAACAAACAAACAAACAAACAAACAAACAAACAAGTGTGGAGAGCGCATCATTCCCAGTGAGCTTGTGATGGCTGTGCACATTCAGCAGTGGACAAACGTGACGTCCGGAGGGGAAACCCAGCCAGTTCGATTAAACCATCAAAAGATTTTTTATTATTATAAATATGTGGGAAGAACAAAGAAACTTAACTTGGTTAATAACTACAGCTACGGCCTTTATTTTACGATGCAACAACAACAAAAATTTAGATTTTTTAAAGAAAACATTTTTAGGAAAGAAAAAAGTGCCCTAGATATAGAAAGTAATCTTTGTAGAATGAAAATAAGAAATTAATTTTATTTATAAAAAGGAAAATCTGTCAGTTGATAATAAAATAATTTTTTTAAAGAAATGCATTTCTGTAAATATCATAAACATCATGTAAATTAAGCATTTTGCACTATAATGCAATTTTGTGGACTACTTATCTGCTACCATTAAACTGATAAAGTCACCATTATACAAAAAATAAATAATAAAAATTTAATTAAATTAAATAGAGACAATTTTTGTCCATATCGCACCTTGTGCAAACAAGGGTGTTAAAAACTTATATCTTTACTGCATTTTAACTTTATGAATCTACCTGACAAAAACGTATACAAAAAACACACACACACAGACACAAATGAATATCAATAAATACGGCTCAGTATTGGTTTATTGCTAGTAATTCTGTCCTCAATCAAGCTTTTATTTACATTTTAAGTCTGTTAAAAAGATCATACAATAGCATATATCGACCAAAGACGACAGACATGAAAAAAGGTGAACTTTAAAAAGGCTTCATGACAATAAAAGCATATTTGATATCCGTTGTCCTGAGTTAAACCAGCGCATGGCTTTCCGGCTGGAGCTGCTCTGTAACACACACACACACACACACCTCCGTAACGCACAGCGAGATCTGCATGTGTTTCTCTAAATCCCTCGTTCTGCCGGCACACGCTCGGCTTTTATCTCGGCGCGCGATTTAAAGAACGACTCCATTAAAAAACACTTAATAACACAACCTGAGCACAGTTTCACAAACCCGTCCGGATCAATACCAGGAAACGAGAGGAGGGAAAAAACGCTACACGCGTTGAATAACTTTCATTATGTGTACAAACCTAAAGAGAAGTGTTAGATCAATATTCTCAACACATCTCAGAGGACCCTCTCTGTGTGTGTGTGTGTGTGTGAGAGAGAGATAAAAAGTGAATCATAGCGTTCTCCTCCTCTAAACACAATCTGGTCCGGCGTGAGAATTCATCGGACAGGCGCGTGTCAGAACGCCGGACACGGAGGCTGGCGCTGCTCGCGGTGTTTTGTCCGCTGAAAGACTTTAGCATGAGAAAGAAACGCTGCAGGGCCTTCTGGTCCAAGAGAAGAACACAACACACACACTTCCCTGTGAATGAGCCAAACAGGCGTGTGGCGTGAGCAACTGAACACAATTATTCACAGTCCTCCTCCATTGTGGCCCAACAATAGCAGCGCGGGACGGGGGACAAATTAGGGCACGTGTTGAGGAAGAGTGTGTGTGTGTGTGTGTGTGTGTGTTACTAACAGGGTTTAAGCAGACACCCTGCACTAAACTAAAGTGCATCTAGAAGTTATCTAACAAAGCTTCAATCCTAAAAAAAAAAATTTTATTCAAAAAAATGTATAAAAGAAAAGGCAGAGTGAAGGAAAAGTGCACTAAATATAGGAAGCTATGTTAGTATGAAAAGGAGAATAAACTTTAGATGTTGTTATTGATAAAATCGTCCAAAAATATTGAGATATCAATATCGCACACCCCTAATGCAAGTAATTATATATCTTTACTGCATTTTAACTCTTGCATTTAACATTATGAATCTGCCTGACAACAACTGATTAGTCAAGTTATTGTTTCTCTGAATAAAAATAATAATAAATACAAATATTAAGATACATTTTTGTTGATATCACACACTCCCTAATGCAAATATGTCTATATCTTTACTGCATTTTATCTCTTGCATTTAACATTATGAATCTGCCTGACAACAACTGATTAGTCAAGTCGCGGTTCCCCTGAATAAACAAAACAAAACAAAACAAAATTGTGTGTGTGTGTGTTACTTTAAACACGCACCCTGCACTAAATTGGACCATTTTTCAGGTACATGATATCTAGAATTTTCCATAACAAAGCATCAATGCCAAACAAAATGCTAAATTATTATATTTTTATAAAAAAAATGTATAAAAGAAAAGGCAGAATGAAAGAAAAGAGCACTAAATATAGGAAGCTATGTTAGTATGAAAAGGAGAATAAACTTTAGACGTTGTTATTGATAAAATCATCCAAAAATATTGAGATGTCAATTTTTGCCAATATTGCACACCCCTAATGCAAATAATTATATATCTTTATTGATTTTAACTCTTGCATTAAACATTATGAATCTGCCTGACAACAACTGATTAGTCAATTTATTGTTACTCTGAATAAAAATAAATCAAAATAATAATAATAAATCAAAATATTAAGATACATTTTTGTTGATATCACACACTCCCTAATGCAAATAATTATAAATCTTTATTGCATTTTAACTCTTGCATTTAACATTATGAATCTGCTTGACAACAACTTATTAGTCATGGTTCATCTGAATAAACAAAATAAAACAAAACAAAAAATAAATAAATAAATAAAAAATAAATAAATAAATAAAATAAAATAAAATAAAATAAAATATTGTGTGTGTGTGTTACTTTAAACACACACCCTGCACTAAACCGGACCATTTATCTGGTGTATGATATCTAGAATTTTCCATAACAAAGCTTCAATGCCAAACTAAATGCATTATTATTGGTGTTTGCTGAGATCAGCATTTTCTCCTGCTGGACGATATGAAATGCAAGACGTGCAAAACGGGAGGAAAGCATCCAAAAACCAGACAGAAGACCCTAGAAACCGCACATCAACCGGCCAAACCGGCGAGTTTTGCCTTCTTTTCTTCACAGGATGATAAAAGAAAAGGCAGAGTGAAAGAAAAGTGCACTAAATATAGGAAGCTATGTTAGTATGAAAAGGAGAATAAACTTTAGATGTTGTTGTTGATATCGCACCTTAATGCAAATACTTCTATATCTTTACTGCATTTTAACTCTTGCATTAAACATTATGAATCTGCCTGACAACAACTTACTAGTCAAATCATGGTTCCTGTTTAAAAAATTAAATAAAAATAATATTGGGGTCAGTCAGAGGGTGTGTGTGTGTGTGTGTGTGTGTGTGTGTGTGTGTGTGTGTGTGTGTGTGTGTGTGTGTGTGAAGCTCGTGTTTGTTTCTGGTGCTGTATGTGTGCTCAGTCTTTGAGGTTACCTTGTTTGATCTGTCCTTGCAGGGCCGGGCTGGAGGCCTGAGGGCCGCTGTGTCTCGGGCTCTCGGGGGTTCCTGGTCTTGGGGGTCTGCAACACAAAAGCCCAAATGAAATATTTAACACACATACTGTATATCTGCAGCACAGGATTTAACATCTGACCAGCAGGAGTGTGTGTGAGCAGATGCACGCGCATGTGTGTGTGTGTGTGTGTGTGTGTGTGAGCAGATGCACGCGCATGTGTGTGTGTGTGTGTGAGCAGATGCACGCGCATGTGTGCGTTTATGCAGGACTGTGTGTGTGTGTGTGTGTGTGTGTGTGTGTGTGGGTGTGTGACTGTGTGTGTGTGAGCAGATACACGCGCATGTGTGCGTTTATGCAGGACTGTGTGTGTGTGTGTGTGTGTGTGTGTGTGTGTGTGTGTGTGTGTGTGTGAGCAGATGCACGCGCATGTGTGTTTTTATGCAGGACTGTGTATGTGTGAGCAGATACAAGCGCATGTGTGTGTTTATGCAGGACTCTGTGTGTGTGTGTGTGTGTGTGTGTGTGTGCGTGCAGATACATGTGTGTGTTTATGCAGGACTGTATGTGTGTGTGTGTGTGCGTGCAGATACATGTGTGTGTTTATGCAGGACTGTATGTGTGTGTGTTATTTTGTTTTATTAATATTTTGTTTTAATATTTTCCCATTTTTGTGTTAAATTTAGTTTAATTTTTTCGTTATGTGCTTTTGTCATTTTATTTGTTTGTTTTTTAAATATTACTTTAGTTTTACTTTATTTTTATTTCAGTTTTAGTTGTAGTTATTTATTTTGAGTTCCACATTTTAATACTTCAACATAAACTTATTTCAGTTTATTGCCATGTGTTTAAAATGCTCTCATAACAGTTTTTGTTGGTAAATTCTGAAATGTTTTTCACTGTTTTTTACTTGAATGTCTTTGTTTTAAGTTAATAAATAAGACCTTTTTTCCTTAAATATGTTTTTTTGTTAATATATATCATAAGAAACAATTAATATCCTCTTAACAAGCGTGAGCAAGTACAATAAAGCGTCTGCAAACCAGGGTTATTATCATTAACTGAAAACTAAAACTATTAAAACATTTATATTATGTTTATGTTCACATTTATGTGAAATAAAATATAGATATTAGTGGAAAAACTTTGAAATGTTGCCTTGGCATTAAAAATTAAATAAGTTGAAGCACTAAAATTAATTAACAGGAAATAAATAAAAGCTAAAACTGAAATAAAAAAATACACATAAAAAGCACAATTTAAATGAATAAATAAAATGGAAAAGCATAATGAAATGACTAAAAATCAAGTAAAATTAACATGAAAACTTAAATTATAAAAATAAAAGCTTATTCAAAATATGAATACAACTAAAATAACACTGGTCACAAACACATTTTTGAAAAATGTAAAAATATCATCAAAATATTGTCATCAACAAATTCCCCCAAAATATTGAGGTATTAATTGCACACCCATAATGCAAATACTTCAACATTTTTCAGCAATTTTAACTGCTGCATGAAACCATTTGAATCTACCCGACAACAAATGATTGAACAACATTTTTTTTATTATGATTATGAAAAGACTGCAAAAAATATTAAAATATTTTTATTTTTGTATCAATGTAAGCTATATCGGCTCAACCCTAGTTGCAAAAACCTCCTGTCATTTAGAGGAAGTAAAGAGATGTCTTTGTATAGTCAGCTTGTTATCTGTGTCTGTGTGTGTGTGTGTGTGTGTGTGTTTATTGTTTCTTCACTTTATCTGTGAGTGTGTGTGTAAAGTGGCTCTCTCTGTGTGTGTTTATTGTTTCTTCACTGTATCCGTGTGTGTGTCTCTGTGTGTGTGTGTGTGTGTGTGTGTGTGTGTGTGTGTGTGTGTGTGTGTGTGTGTGTGTGTGTGTGTGTAACGTGGTTCTCTCTCTCTCTCTCTCTACCGTCTCGTCCTGTCATCATCACTCTCCGCTCCACCTGTCATATTCACTCTAACGAGAGCCTGGCCTCGTTAAAGCCTCAGATCAAGCTTCTCTGACATCTTTCATTCCACATTCTGCTCAGAGTTCAGTTTTTAAAAGCACATTTTAAGAGGTATGAAATAAACGACTTCTGACTGAGTCTAAGAAGTTGTAGGTTTAGTAAGAGACTCGCTTGAAACGCTTCACTTGCCAAACTATACAGTCAAAAGTGTGTGTGTGTGTGTGTGTGTGTCAGGAAAGTTTTAGCCGCTTTATAAAACCCTCTGAAGTCTGAACGCATTATAAAAGACACTAAAACTGCAGTTTGATGGAAACGGTCCAGACGTCCACCAACAGCAATAACACAGAGTTTTTATTTCAACTGTAACATTTCTGCCAGGTTCATCCTGGGCTTGTTTGAGAAGTTTATTGACAAGTTATTGAAAATACCATCTTTTTGGCCGCTTTAGCTTTCCACTGCGTAACTTTGCCCTCCAAAGCGTTTAGAAAACAAATCTAAAGTAAGGCCGTAAATGTGAAATTGCCTCATAAAAATGTGGAGCGTATCCTTTGCTCAGAGCAACACAGAGATTGAAAGATGTTCAGAAATGTTTAATATCTGTGTGTAAACAGAAAGGATGTAGTTCATGTGGAACAAAATTAGCGTACAAAAAAATATCAATTATAACCAATAACGTTATTTTATAACGTAACTTACAAAATGTGAATTGCTGCAGTCACCTAAAAAATTATTTATTTTGTAAGTCAGTTGAGTGAGTGATTCAGTGACTCACTCATAAAGTCTGGAAATGAAATACATAATAGTAATACAACATATTAGTGTTTGAAAAGAAGCGTACGACTTTGTTCGACATTGTTTTTCATGATAATTAAGTACATTTCTCATTACTTTATGCAGAACATACATGATTATTAATTATTTAAACGATCATTTATGCTTGTGTTTAAATTAAATAATCAATGTATTACAGTTCATTTTACGTTATTATAGCAATTTTGTTAACACTTTACAATAAAGACCCATTTGTTAACATTGCATTAACTAACAATAAGCAATATACTTGTTACAGTATTTATTCATCTTAGTTACTAACAAATATAATTAATGTAGCATAATTAATATAATAATAAGTAACATTTAAGTATAAGTAAATGTAGTATTTATTATTATATTGATCAAATATGAATATTAAAGCTACACTGTGTGATTTTTACCCCCATCTAGCGGTGAAAAGGTGTATGACCATCCAGTGAATATTAGTTTCTGTTCCTCTCAATTCCGATTTCGTTTTAACTCCTACGGTGGCCAATGGCTTCCAGTTCGACCTCGTCCATGAGTATTCATGAGTACGTCCAAGTGATGAGGTTACTTTAGAAAACTATTATAATTTGCAGTAATTTAATTTGTCAGTTAACATATAGGTTATGACATCTATGTAAAATGAATAATAGTTTTATGTTTTCGTTATTTTTTTACCATTTCATTGCTAACATCAGCTATCAGTCCCAGACGAATGCAAGCTAATCTTAGTAAAGTAACTTTTATCAGTGCTATCGTTATTCTGTATATTGTACGACATCACTAGCGTAAGGCAACGTTTACATTGTAGGCTATATCATTTTCTCCGTGAGCAGAGATCAGTGAATTGCGGAGACGTGAAAGGCGAAACTTGAATTAACGGGTATGTCCCTCTTTGGCTAATGTACTTTCAAGATGGAGGGGCAACATAGCGACCGACATTCGAACCCCTCACCCGTATGTATTTTCAATGGCATATTATACACTCACGAGAATACTTTATTACTTAAACGAAGTAAATATACATTAATGAGCACATATATTTTTGAAAGAACTAAGTGTTTTAGCTAAGAATAAACTAAAAAAGTTACACAGTGTAGCTTTAAGAATGCATTACGGTTATGCAAATAGAGTAACCAAATTATAGAGATGCACCGATTGATCGGCTGGTGACCGGAATTGGCCGATTTTCACGTGATCGGCGTCCGGCCGCTCAGTCTGACATATTTGCCGATTTTATATGACGCATATTTTAATTTTTTTTATAGGCGCGGGTTTCGGCGCCGAGTCTATTTCTGCTGCGCTGCTCACGCTCAATTAAAGTGAAAGCACACCTTTGATGGAAAAAATAAATATGATTTCACACAAAAAGTGCCCGAAATGCACAGAATTTGCATGTCTAGTCTGTTTTAACAAGAACTGGAGTATAGGCTAATGTCAGAAAAGAAAATGAGTCAAAATATTTTTCTTTTTTTTTACCAATTTGCACTTGTTTTTATTATTCAGTTTAGGTAAAAGTATATGGTGTTTTATAATAATAATAAAAACATTTATAGAAAATAAATATTTGTGTGTGCTGTAAAGTGGTTAGAAAAAATTCAATCTGAAATCGGAACCGGCCTAGAAAATTGTAATCGGTGCATCTCTACCAAATTATTTATACAGTGATCACGTACAGATGAAACTGGAAATATTAGAATATGGTGCAAAAGTTCATTTATTTCAGTAATTCAACTTAAAAGGTGAAACTAATATATTATATAGACTCATTACATGCAAAGTGAGATATTTCAAGCCTTTATTTGTTATAATTGTGATGATTATGGCTTACAGATTATGAAAACCCCAAATTCAAAATTAGAATATTGTGAAAAGGTTTTCATAAGCTGTAAGCCATAATCATCACAATTATAACAAATAAAGGCTTGAAATATCTCACTTTGCATGTAATGAGTCTATATAATATATTAGTTTCATCTTTTAAGTTGAATTACTGAACTTTTGCACGATATTCTAATATTTCCAGTTTCACATGTGTGTTAGTTCTTGTTAACTAATGCAGTTAAATAATGTTACCAAACCTTATCGTAAAATAAAAAAATGAAGAATCCCCATTAAGAATGCATTATGGTTATGCAAATGTCATGATATTTATACAGTGATTCTGATATTCAAGATTAAATTAACGTGAAAATATAACGCTAAATGACCCTGTTTATATCGATTCACGAAAGTTATTTCAAGGTAAAACTGACTTTGAGAGAAATCGGTGGCGCTGCCCTTCAATCTAAACATGATCCACAAACACATCGACGGCGCGTATCGACGGGTTTCACGTGTTGCTAGTTGCTAGTTCACCTGCAGAGCACGGGACTGAAATCTCTCACCTGCGGACAAGCTGAACGATCAGCAAACACACAGCGAGAGCGAGAGCTCGATAGCCTTCGGTGGCTTCACCCCGCGGGGCCGCTACGGCCAGAACCGCTGCCCCGGCCGCTGGGAACCGGCGCCGCCGCGGCCCCTGGGTGCAGATGAGGCGCTTCGTGCTCGTTCCCCCGGCCCTGAGCCTCCATCACACCCCTGGGGGCCCGGGGGATTACAGCCCACAGACACGCATAAGAAAACACAGGTAAACAATAGATAGAGCGGCGCTGAGACACCCCGCCGGACGCCTCAAGGTTGTTTACTTTCTTCCTGCGCTTTTTAGTTTGCCGAGATTACATTTATCTTTTTTAATTTATTTTTTTAGTTTAGACTTTAATAGTTTTAATTAAGGATAATGACCCGGTTATGAACAAGTGGTTAGAGAGTGACTTGATCACACTTTTAGTTCCGCTCACTTGTGATGCGATCTGATCTTTGTTAATAGTGATTATTATGAGTCTGTGTCTGTATGTAATGTATGTATGTATGTATACGTGTGTGTGTGTACGTGTATATGTGTATGTATTTATGTGTGTGTGTGTGTGTGTGTGCGCGTGCGTGTATATGTGTGTGTATGTTTATGTATGTATGTATGTGTGTGTGTGCGTTTGTGTATATGTGTATGTATGTATATGTGTGTGTGCGCGTGTATGTGTATGTATATGTATGTATGTGTGTGTGCGCGTGTATACAGTATGTGTGTGCGTTTGTGTATGTACAGGTATGTATGTGTATATGTGTATGTATGTGTGTGTGTGTGTGTGTGTGTGCGTGTGTGTGTGCGCGTTTGTGTATATGTGTATGTATGTATATGTATGTATGCGTGTATGTGTGTGTGTGTGTGTGTGTGTACCGGTATGTATGTGTGCGTTTGTGTATGTATGTATATGTGTGTGTGTGTGCGTTTGTGTATATGTGTATGTATGTATATGTGTATGTATGTATTTGTGTGTGTGTGTGCGTTTGTGTATATGTGTATGTATGTATATGTGTGTGCGTTTGTGTATATGTGTATGTATGTATATGTGTATGTATGTATATGCGTGTGTGTGTGTGTGTGTGTGTGCGCGCATTTGTGTATATGTATGTATTTGTGTGTGTGTATGCGTTTGTGTATGTATGTATGTGTGTGTGTGTGTGTGTGTGTGTGTGTATGTGTGTGTGCGTGTGTGCGTTTGTGTATATGTGTGTGTATGTATGTATGTGTGTGTGTGTGTGTGTGTGTGTGTGTGTGTGTGTGTGTGTGTGTATGTGTGTGTGTGTGCGTGTGTGCGTTTGTGTATATGTGTGTGTATGTATGTATGTGTGTGTGTGTGTGTGTGTGTGTGTGTGTGTGTGTGTGTGTGTGATTTCACCTGACTGGCGCTTTCTTCATATGCTCCCCGATGAACGTGGCGTTGGTCATGCCCATCAGTGTGTTCGCGAGTGAGATGACGGACAGCAGGTGCTGCGTGGTCACGGCTCTCGACACGCCGTACGTCCCCTTCCCCACGACCTCGGACACGGAGAGCTTCTCGACCGACCCCTGCGCCAGCCGGCGGAGCAGCGAGTCCTTGAAGGTGGGCAGCATCAGAGACATGTGCCCGCCGCGCGAGATCAGGCCGAAGGAGATGGGTGTGTGTGGGCGCAGCATCCCCAGCCGGTTCACACACACCTCGTCCAGGTCCCCGTTCAGGTCCCAGGCGTGCAGGCAGGACATGAAGAGCTTGGCCGTGTCCATGGTCAGGTTGTACTCCAGGAGACTCAGAGACTTCGACTTCTCCTCGCGCCGGCGCTGCTCCTCCTCTTCATCCTCGTCTTCGTCCAGCAGGTGCTCCTTGATGTTCTCCTTAATGGTCTCCTTCACCTGTGCAGGGGAAGTGATGGACATGTGACGACAAATAAACCAACAACAGATGATTTTTTATGATTTTATTTCTCCAGGCTTTTTTTTAACGTCTAGAAAGCAAAATAAAGCCTAAAGCAGTGTTATTTTAGTTTTATTAATATATTTTTTAGTTAATTTGCCTTTATAAATATTGTGTGTGTGTGTATATATATATATTGCTATTTAGGTTTAATTTATTTTTATTACAGTTTTAGTTGACATTTATTTCCATTTTATAATTTTAGTGATTAAACTTTAACTTATTTTAGTGTATTGTCAATGCAACATTTCTAATTCTGAAGTTTGTAAACTAATATTCATATTTTATTTATATTTTTTATTTAATTCTTTAATTCAGTTAACAGAAATGTAGCTTTTTTAATTAAAACTATTTTAAAATAGTTTTAGTTTACGATAATAAGCCTCTTGACTACGTTTAATCATTCCTTTTTAATATTAAACGATAATGTTTAATGTAAATATTTGTACTCCTATAAAAATAAACATGTAAAATAGCATGTTTATAAAATATAAAACCATTAAATATAAATATAATTAATATAATTAGTATAATTAATAATAGTAAATATAGTATTTATTATTACACTCATATTACTATATTTTATATAATACGAATATCAAATACAATTAAAATTATAAATAATATTTAATATCTTAAATGTAATTTTTTTATAAAAACACATTTATAAAAATATAAAAAATAAATGTTTTTTATATATATATATATATATATATATATATATATATAAATTATTAAATAAATTTTTTTCTATCTTAATTTAGTACTTTTATATTACAAATTCTAATAAATATAATTATTTAAAAATAGTGTCTTAAAATACAAAATTTTACAGAACAATTATAATTAAAATAAGTGAATATAGTATTTATTATTTTAATACTCAAATGTATTGAATATGAATATTAAATTAATAATATTATAATTAATTTAAATTATAAATATCTTCATACATTTTTTCTAAATATAAAACATATCTCTATAAAAAAAAGGATATATATATATATATATATATATATACATATCAATAATATTTAGTTATATAATCTTCCTAAAATATTTATGAATTTCTTATTTTATTTATCTTAATTTAGTACAATTATATTACAAATAATAATAAGTAAAATGATTTAAAAACAAATAAAGTTGTAAATGCATTTAATCACTCCCGCCTGAATCATATTCCAATTCCCCAATGAGGGATTTTCCAACCATCGGATCAATTCAATTGATCTGCAGATGAAACGCAAGAACACATTAGACGGGTTTATAAAGTTGACTGTAAAGTGGATTGCTATGGATTGCAGGCCAGCGATAGTCTTTTGTTCAGTGATATGAAAAAATAACCAAGCTCTTTCTGTCTATCCGATCACAATAGTAGCTTTCATGGTTCCTACAACTACTGGTGGAAGTTCCCGGAACCCGGCGCGTTCGCACCGCAGGAACTAGGAACGATTTTAGTTCTAGGAACTCCTTCGGAGGAACTAATTTACTCCTACTTCAGAGTCGGCCTAAACCATAGACTGTAAAAAAGATGGACGACGCCCCTTTACTCTCTTCCATAGAGAGCCTAAGTCCCTCCCCTTCCGGTGGACCATGGGACCTTATTTCGGAAAAATATTGTATGGTAGTCAATGGCGAGAGACAACAAATATTTTGATCTCGTTTGAATTGTGCCCTGAATTACACATATGATGTTTGTCAATTTAAAAGATACATTTTAAAGTCAAGAAAGTCACAGTTTGATGTAAAACTGTTGAGGTGTAAGACTGTGAAAACACGTCATTACAAAGACTACAAACCCAAAAGGGGCACATGTGACGTCATACCTTTTCTCTCAATGAATGAAGCTAACTTTACTGAAGCTAACTCTACTGAAGCTAACTCTACTGAGGCTAACTCTACTGAAGCTAACTCTACTGAAGCTAACTCTACTGAAGCTAACTCTACTGAAGCTAACTCTACTGAAGCTAACTCTACTGAAGCTAACTCTACTGAAGCTAACTCTACTGAAGCTAACTCTACTGAAGCTAACTTTACTGAAGCTAACTTTACTGAAGCTAACTCTACTGAAGCTGACTTTACTGAAGCTAACTTTACTGAAGCTAACTTTACTGAAGCTAACTCTACTGAAGCTAACTTTACTGAAGCTAACTCTACTGAAGCTAACTCTACTGAAGCTAACTCTACTGAAGCTAACTTTACTGAAGCTAACTCTACTGAAGCTAACTTTGTTATGTAAAGACAAACTTTTATTTTGGATGCGATTAATCGTTTAACAGCCCTAGACTATTGTTGGGACATTTATTTTGATGCGATTAATCACGATTAATCGTTTAACAGCCCTAGACTGTTGTTGGGACTTTTATTTGGATGTGATTAATCACGATTAATCGTTTAACAGCCCTAGACTGTTGTTGGGACTTTTATTTGATGTGATTAATCACGATTAATCGTTTAACAGCCCTAGACTGTTGTTGGGACTTTTATTTGATGTGATTAATCGTTTAACAGCCCTAGACTGTTGTTGGGACTTTTATTTTGATGCGATTAATCACGATTAATCGTTTAACAGCCCTAGACTGTTGTTGGGACTTTTATTTGGATGTGATTAATCACGATTAATCGTTTAACAGCCCTAGACTGTTGGGACTTTTATTTGATGTGATTAATCACGATTAATCGTTTAACAGCCCTAGACTGTTGTTGGGACTTTTATTTTGGATGCGATTAATCGTTTAACAGCCCTAGACTGTTGTTGGGACTTTTATTTTGATGCGATTAATCACGATTAATCGTTTAACAGCCCTACTCACGTCACTTCAGAGTTCCAACTAGCGGTGTGAATGCAACCAGGAAAACGCTCCTATGGGAACCACTCTGGCGGCTCGTTCCTAGAACTATCCGGTGCGAACGCCCCTAATCATGCAGGAGTCTGACCTGTTTGAAAATCTTATTGGCCAGGAACGACCCGCTCTTGTCGGCCCCGCCGGGAGCTTTCTGCAGGGATTCTGGGGAGACGAGAGTGGGACTGGGACGCTGCGCCTCCTCCGTCAGTAACTGGATGATAACGGCCTCCACGTCGAAGAACAGCACGTGCATGTCGGGGTCCGTGACATTCGTCTTCATGGCCTGGACCACCAGCGAGTTATGGGAGTATTTGGGAAGGTTCCCCTACAAACAAGAAAGAAGAATGGGTTTTTTTCAGGCCGTTTTGTGCCACTGATTCAAAGCAAACCATCTATAAAAGGAACAACTTTACAAGAGACAGCAAGAAAAATGTGTCCGTGACTGTTCTGGAACAACAAAGAAGCTCGGGTCAATGATTTTGCTCCGGCGTCTCCATGATGAAAAGGAAACTGCAGTGAGAGAGTCAAACACACTTCGCCGTAAAATAGAGCTGCACGATTCTGGATGAACTGAGAAGTTTAAAATAGAGATCACCACTTTGAACAGACATCTAAACTAAATAGTAATTTACTAGAGGTTCTGACAAAATGTTAATTGCTGCAGTCTATTTAAAAAAAATAATAATAATAATAATTAATTGGTTTGAGTGAATGATTCAATGACTCACTCATAGACATTTGAATGGTTCAATGATTCACTCATATAGACATTTGAATGATTCAATGACTCACTCATATAGACATTTTAATGATTCAATGACTCACTCATATAGACATTTGAATGATTCAATGACTCACTCATATAGACATTTGAAATATTCAATGACTCACTCATATAGGCAGTTGAATGATTCAATGACTCACTCATAGAGACAGTTGAATGATTCAATGACTCACTCATATAGACATTTGAATGATTCCATGACTCACTCATATAGACATTTGATGACTCACTCATACAGACATCTGAATGATTCAATGACTCGCTCATTCAGACATTTGAATGATTCATTGACTCGCTCATACAGACATTTGAATGGTTCAATGACTCACTCATATAGACAGTTGAATGATTCAACGACTCACTCATACAGACATTTGAATGGTTCAATGACTCACTCCTATAGACAGTTGAATGGTTCAATGACTCACTCATACAGACAGTTGAATGATTCAATGCATCAATTAAATTAATGAATTAGCATATAAATAAATAAATTAATTCATACATTAATTCAATAAATTACAAAATTAAAAACAATAAATTAAAATCAATAAAACATTTTTTATTATTATTAATGAACGTATGAATGAGTGAGTTAATGAAATGAAAATCAGCAGATGAATCAAGCTTTTTATTCACTCTAAAAACGGGCTTCATGCTCTCGAAACAAAATCCACATCTGTACCATGTGATTCAAGCCCTTCTCGATGCGCAGCTCATTATAACCGCAGTAATCAGCAAGTCTTCATCAAACACATCAGTCAAAAGTTGTTCAGCGCGCAGGATAATCCATTTATTTCATGATCTGTGTAATAATCTCTAATGCTCATTAAGCCCTCCAGCATTCATTTCATCTCATCTGCTTCCAGTCGGCCCGTATTAAATAGCGAGCTTGCTAATTGTTATTCAATGTTAATTCGATGAACAAAGCACCTGCGATCCATTAGAGACATCAGGGAGGATGTTTACGGCCGGCCCGATTCAGACGCGCTTCCTAAACAAAACTTCTGCGGCTGCTGAACATAAAAATGCACAACGCATTAGATAAATGACCCAGAAGGCCGTGCGTTAAGGTAAAATTTGAACGTGGCTCATGAAATTATTCTTTAGATATCGGTTTTCTTTATGAAATGCAATGCATTTAAACTCGTGGTACACTCGTCCTGTATTTCGTGTCCTTCGGAGCAATGTCTGCTCTTCGAGTTTGTGTTCAATGGCTCTGATGGCGGTCTGAGGGGCCGCATTGATCACACACACACACACACACACACACACACACACACACACACACACACACACACACACACACACGCAAGGCCTCGCTCCTTTCATTTTCCTTCAGGTCTCTGGGAAACCGAAGTAAAAAGCAACTGTTGCAATGAAAGAAGACAAATCTGTGAGATACAAATGAAATAAAAGTAGCAGATGAAACCCTGACCCCAGGCTCACCCGTGTCCAGATAGATAGATAGATAGTTTTATTTAATACCATGTCAGCATCTAAGGCTATTTTCATTACAAAATTTTTATTACAAAAATAAAATATCATATAAATACAATAAAACCAAGCAAACAAACATTTTTTTTAAAATATAAATTATTACTGTTTCAGAACTAACTAAATAAATAAATAAATGTCTGACTGAAAAATGCAATTAAATAAAAAAAGAAAAATACACCCCAAAAAAAAATGTATATATAATCACCTTAAATTATTATTCTTATTATTTATTTATATTATTCTGATTTCTTCTCAGTAACAATTTCTATCTGTCTGACACTGTTGTGATAAGGATAAACACTATAAATAAATAAAAAACATCTAAAATTATTAGAACATTCCAGAACTAAATGAATAAATGTCAGATTGAGATAAAATAATAATAATAAAATACATAAAATAACATATAAGAAAATATGTGGGTATCAGTAACATATTTCTGTTCAAAAACACACACTATCTGAATAGAGACCAGTGTCTCCCTCTCTCTCTCTCACACACACACACACACACACACACACACACACACACACACACACACACACACACACACACACACACACACACACACACACACACACACACACACACACACACACACACACACACACACACACACACACACACATCATTAGGCTGAACAGAGCGCTGTCCCAGAACCACTGGGCTATTTTAAACGCATCATTACAGGACACCTGATACCAGCCCGGCGTCTGAGGCGTCTACAGTATATGCTTTAGATCCCAGCACATCACGTGATGCTTTTAATGACAGAGACACACAGCGGAAGGCATTCAAATACACACTCAACGAGCCGTTTATGTCATGTGACCCGGGATTCATTTGACTGCATGCATGACAACATTGCACCGTTTTATATGATTAATTGTAGATTATTATTTGCATTTAGCAGTTTTCCCCTGCAGTCAGCAAGCCTATGAACACAGACGCGTGACGACATCATATCCTGATGTACACAAACACACAGAGAGTGATCATGGACACACACTGCCCTCTAGAGGACATTCAACACCACACACACACACACACACTTGACTCCTCTGCAACTTCTGACTACATTCAAACACACACAAACAAAACCTCTGACAGCCAATAAGAACGAATCTAACACAATCTGACGTGCTAAATGTCTAAATGTAGACGGTTAGCGTAAGCATAGCATGCAGAAGTGTGTTTACAAGCGTGCTGTAAAATAAACACTAGCAGACGAGTGTGTCGATGATGGAAACAAACTATAGACGTACAGGTCATTACTAAATCAATACACACACACGTAAAACAAACACACTCTCTTTTACAAATGCATTAACACAGACAAGTGCAAAAAAAGAGTGTCCTCTCAAGGACAACATCAAGAGCGCACACTCTTAAAGAGGACCAATCACAGCCTTATACTGAGTGTTTAGTCTCCACTAGAACAGGTTTTCCTGCTTGAATGTTGATTATTCTCCTCATATTCTCCATTGTTGTGGCTCCTCTCTTCCCAGTCTGTCAGTAACGCTCTGTGTACTTCCTGTCTAGGGTCGGGTCTCGTTTTAATTTTAACGATTCCGACTCTAATTCTGCTTATCGATTCCTAATTTCGATTACAATAAGGTAAAAAAAAAAAAAAAAGTTTACATTGTCTTATTGCGAAACATTTAATTGTAGCTGAATATCAATATAGATGCACTTTTATGGACTCCAAAACAGAAACGGCCATTCACTGCCATTGTAAAGCTTGGAAGAACCAGGACATTTTTTTATATAATGAAAGAAACATGTCATATACACCTAGGATGGCTTGAGGCTGAGTAAATCATGGGCTCATTTTAATTTTTGTGATAAGTGTAATAAAAGTGAACTACCGTATTTTGCCGGACTATAAGTCTCACTTTTTTTTCATAGTTTGGCTGGTCCTGCGACTTATATATCAAAATTAATTCATTCTGACTGAGATGAACCGAGAGAAAACATTACCGTCTACAGCCGCGAGAGGGCGCTCTAGTTAGCGGAGTTGTTCAGAAGCGACACCGAGGAAGAACTCAGTGGATTCAGTGTTGTGGAATGAGAACTTGGTGAACTTGCTGACCGGTAACTTGTTGGACTCGCTGGCTAATGTTAGTTTAGCCTATTCAGCCTCCCAGGTATATGTTCTTTATGCTATTGTGCAGCTGAATAACTGTTAATGTGTTACGCTAACACACCGGACACTATTCAGCTGTTGTTCTGTGTGCTGTTGTGGAGCTGAATAACTGTTAATGTGTTACGCTAACACACCGGACACTATTCAGCTGTTGTTCTGTGTGCTGTTGTGGAGCTGAATAACTTGCCTTTCCAGATTAAATGTCTGTTCTTGCTCTTGGATTTTGTGTATCATAATACATGTCTAAATAAATGCGACTTATAGTCCAGTGCGACTTATATATGTTTTTTTTACTCTTCATGACACATTTTTTGACTCATGCGACTTATACTCCGGTACTCCTTTAAGTCGAATCCGTATGTTTGTTTGGTGAGCACTTTATAAATGACTTTATAAAGTTTTAAATATGGATATTTTTCCTTTTAATATGGATATAGCCGTGTGGAGCACTTTTATGACGGATAGATGCACTTTTATGATGGATAGATGCACTTTTATGATGGACAGATGCACTTTTATGATGGACAGATGCACTTTTATGATGGATAGATGCACTTTTATGATGGATAGATGCACTTTTATGATGGATAGATGCACTTTTATGATGGATAGATGCACTTTTATGATGGATAGATGCACTTTTATGATGGAATAGATGCACTTTTATGATGGACAGATGCACTTTTATGATGGACAGATGCACTTTTATGATGGATAGATGCACTTTTATGACGGATAGATGCACTTTTATGACGGATAGATGCACTTTTATGACGGATAGATGCACTTTTATGATGGATAGATGCACTTTTATGATGGACAGATGCACTTTTATGATGGACAGATGCACTTTTATGATGGACAGATGCACTTTTATGATGGATAGATGCACTTTTATGATGGATAGATGCACTTTTATGACGGATAGATGCACTTTTATGATGGACAGATGCACTTTTATGATGGATAGATGCACTTTTATGATGGATAGATGCACTTTTATGACGGATAGAGGCACTTTTTGACGGATAGATGCACTTTATGCACTTTTATCATGGATAGATGCACTTTTATGGACTTCAAAACAGAAACAGCCATTCACTGCCATTATAAAGCTTGGAAGAGCCAGGACATTTTTTTATGTAACTCCGATTGTATTCAATTCAGTTCACGTTTAGTTGTATGGCGCTTTTCACAATACACATTTCAAAGTAGCTTTACAGAAAGTGCATGCGTCCATATTACAATTTAGAGTGATCTGTTAATCATTTAATGCAGATACAATGAGCTCATTGAAGTAATGAATACTTGTTTGATATTCGTCTGAAAGAAGAATGTCATACACTTAGGATGGCTTCAGGGTAGGGCTGTTGGAACGAATTCCGAAATTCGAATATAATTCGAATATTAAAACAATCAATACTATTCGAATGCTGAAGTTACTATTCGAATATTGCTTTTTTTTTTATGCAATCTTTCCTTTCTCGCCAACTTGGCTTACACACGCATGTGAAAATTAAATGCTTTTGTTTCGTCTGATAAACAATACAGTTTTTGAATCGTAACACAATTGTGCGCGTTATCCACGCTGCATCGTCATAATAATAGCCTACTGTCAATAATGGCGGTCTCCACGGAAACGGAGTACGGAGATCACCACTCCTGACAATTTGAGATGTGTGGAAGGTGTTTGGATTTCAAACCGTAAATGGGAAAATCACAAAGTGGCAATTTGCAGAATAAATGAAATTTCACTCCTCAACTTGCAACCTTACTGTGAAATACGTCAAATTCGTCCATTCGCGCGTCAAGAGCGTAACGCGTCTTTGCATTGACTTAACATTGAAATCACTCGCGCCTGACTCGCTATTTGCGCTCGGTGTGAACGCACCATTAGGGCACATCTGACAACGCTACACCCTGACAAGCTAGGCGATCTGTCCAAGGAACCGCTGCTAAAACAGGCAAGAGTGACGTCTTTTCTGCCTCTCTCTTCATCACGGGGCTTACCAGCTGTCTGCCAAAAGGCGATTACAGACAAACTGACACGGTTTATCTGTAAATATATGAGACCGATCAACATCACGCAGGGGTCTGGATTTAAAGATTTTATTCACGAGCTTGAGCCAATGGTACACGATTCCTAGCCGCGCAACAATCACTGACAGAGTTGTGAAACTCTGACACAACATCAGACAACTGATCAGTGGAAAAATGTCCATTAAAGTTGCCAAATTAAAGTCATTAATTTTGTTCCGCTGTTTTAATGTTAATAAAAAAACGCGATCACCCGTTTCTAAATGTTTATTGTAATGTTAGCTGTCCCTCTAGTGGACAGAACGTGTAACAACAACCAAATGCTATGTGGCATTGACGACCCAAAAGCCTGTGTAATGTCGTAAATATTAATAATAGGATGAATTTGAGCATTTAATATTCGAATATTATTCGAATATTAAATAAAATAAGGAATGGAATTCGAATAGTATTATAGAGGAAGATTGACCCTACTTCAGGGTGAGTAAATCATGGGCTAATTTTCATTTTTGGGTGGACTATCCCTTTAATATCTCAGTTATGGCTCAGTGTTGATGGATATCTCTCTCTCTCTCACACACACACACACACGGCTCTGACCTTGTCAGCGTTGTCTGCGGCGAGCAGGTTGGTGGCGAGCGTCTGCAGCTTGTGTTGGGCCATGTTCTTGAGTGCAGCCAGACTGCGGCGGGTCATGGCCTGCTTCAGGTTCACCGCCGGGTGATTGAGGGAGTCCAGAGCCGCCGGGACCACCTCGTCACACGCGTTTAAGATCTCCACCGCTGTTATTCCCATCACACAGCGGTCCAGCGCTCCTGGAACACACACACACACACACACACACTCATGAACAACACACTCAACGTGTCAGTCTCAGGGTTAGCATCACTAAAACTAAAACAAGTATTGTTACTTACACTCATCAAACAATGATACAGCTTATGAGTGAGAGTGTGTGTGTGTGTGTGTGTGTGTGTGTTTTCTCTTCTACTCAGTGTATGTATGCATGGATGGATGGATGGATGGATGGAGGCATTTATATAGCGCTTTTTCATATGTACTACTGTACACCCAAACACTTTACAATTATATCAGGGGATTTCTCCTCAATCACCACCATGAAACCAAGAAAACAAACAACTTAAATTATATATTTTTATTTATTTATAAACATAATAATAATAAAAAATCAAAACCTTTTCAGGCATAATCTTACTAAATAAGTCCTTAAAGGGATAGTTCACCCAAAAATGAAAATTATGTTAGTAATTACTGACCCTCATGTCGTTCCAACCCCGTAAGACTTTTGTTCATCTTTGGGACACAAATGGTACTAACTTTATGGGCCGGCAAGTTTCAATTACAATAGAAGCCTATAGAGGAGTGAGACAGCTCTCAGATTTAATCACAAATATCTTCATTTGTGTCCCGAAGATCTACGAAAGTCTTACGGGGTTGGAACGACATGAGGGTCAGTAATTACTGACATAATTTTCATTTTTGGGTGAACTATCCCTTTAAACCCAGGAGAGTCCAATAAAATCTGTTTAAGAGAGAGGGAATCACCCGTGTCCATCTGCCACACGTATACGGAGCCGTCGGAGCAGCCCACCACCAGGTAGTCGTCACACGGCCTCCACTTGATGACCTGGATGGGGAACAGGTGTCTGGAGGCCAGCATGATGCACTTCCTCTCTCTCAAGCTCAGCAGGCCGACGGAGTGATCGCTGGCCACCGAACACACACAGTGCTGCACGCGCGTCTGCAGAGAGAGAGAGAGAGAGGAAACACAACAGCATGAGCGAGAGCAGAGGAAGGGGCGGGGCTTAGAGGCACAGATGCTGTCTCTGATTGGTCAGAGGGTCTAATTAATATTAAATGAATAACGCTGTACTATGTCTCATTTGTAAGTTGTAAAATCCAGTTTTTAATGTTGTTTATGTGTCTATGTGGTGTTTTTAATCTGCTTTAAGACTAGAGGCGCTGGTTATGTAAATTCATAAGTCGACAGCATTGCTGAGTATTTTCTGCTTAAAACTGCAGTGAACCAAAGACAGTCTCAAAAACACGGGTTGAAATCGCTGGTGTTTCTGACGTCACACACTACCTTGTAACCAATCAGATCAACGTGTGATCGTCAACCAGTGGATCTCTGAGCTGAGTGAGTGAGTGGAGGCGGGGCTCATTTGCATATTCATAGAACCGCGTATACTAAATGAGGAAAGGGTGTCGAGTTACATACTGTTTTAAGAGAAAAAGCATTTTTTTCAAGGAAAAAAGGTTTAAATGTGTAATTTTGGTGATCAAAAATTAGTTTTAAGGTATAAAAATTGACTACAGGGGGACTTTACAGTTTCTTTCAGAGCATGTAATAAGCACCAGCAAAATTATGGCAAGATTTTTATTCATAAAAAAGGATAAAACCCCACACAGAGGCTCTCCGATCGATCCTGTCTGGCTTTATTCACACTGAATAAAACGGCTGCTGCCGGCGAATTGAAGAATGCCAAAAACATGTGGAAAAACACACACCGGAGAAGTCAAAACCTGCCAACAATGAAGGAGGAAATGATATCAGTGCGACTCGAATTAAAAAGCAGAGCATCGCACTTCACGTAAGGTCACTGCGTTACACAACAAATCCTGCAGGAAAGGTCAAACAGGACTTAAGAGAGGGAGACTCGGAGCGTTTCCATGACAACGGCGCAGGCTTTTCTTTTGATGGCGTTCCAGAGGCTTCGATGCCTGACATTTAGTGCCGGACGTTTCTGTCTAATTGGTCACCAAGGTGAGACTCAGAGATTAGAAATTCTGCAGCCGTCTAGCGCCGATGAACTTTTCAATGTCTAGAGAGGAACCTTTACGGGGGAAAAAGTGCGGGTGAGTAAATGATGACAGAATATTTGTTTTCTCTGTGTGCGTGTTGACAGGCGATGATATTCAGTTTCGTAGAACGCTGTGAAATTTAATTTTAGAATTTTTATAGTTAGAATTTTTCCAGATTTCATTTAATTTTTTATGCTTCAATTGTTTTGGACTAAAATAATTACATTTTAGTAATCAAAAAGCATGTCTAATCAATTGAAATCATCAAACGTATTAATTTATTAATACTTTAACAAAATTGTTTTTTTTTTTTTGGGACCCTATGTTTCTGGGATCCATTGGAATGGTTTAATTAACTTTTAATAATCAAAAAGCATGAATTGAAATCAGGAAACTTATACAATTAACAACAATTTATTAAAATGTTAACCAAAATTAGATTTTTAGTGCCCTATGAAATACCTTTCAGTTTTTTTATCCTCAAATTTCATTTTCATTTTTACCAAATTCTGTGTTTTCGGTTTAAAGTTTTCTGGAATCCATTTTAATGGTTTAATTAACTTTTAATAATCAAAAAGCATATCTAATCAAATGAAATCATGAAACATACAATTCAACATCAATTTATTAAAAGTTTAACAAAAATAAAAATTTTAAGGCCTTATGGAATAAGTTTCATTTTTTCAAGTTAAACAGAACTTTTATTTTGACGGGTTGCCGTGAAGACTTTTGAGTTTCTGTGTGTGCTGATGAAGTGTTTCTCATCTCTCTTTGATATATTCATAACAATTTGTCAAATTCAGTAAAAATGTCATACAATAAAGTGACAAGCCATTCATCTAGATTGATTACAGCCATCATCCTTGACCAATCAGAGGAGGCATCAGGACCAATAAGCCCCGCCCACTTCCACACGCCTCTGACTTCACCGGTCTCGCTGAGGACACTTACGCTGCAGTTTTCCGGAGGCACGATCAGCTGTGTGATTTCTCCTCCGTGCACGCAGAAGATGTGCTTCATCTCGCCCGTGAAAATGTCCCAGATGATGACGGAGAAGTCGACGCCGCCGGACACGAGTGAACGCTGATCGTAGCGCGGCGAGACCTGGTGCGGGTACAGCAAACACGTGACCTTGTGCCGGTGACCTCGCAGGGTGCGGTGAGGAGGCCAGCCTACACACACACACACAGAGAGAGAGAGAGAGAGAGAGAGAGAGAGAGAGAGAGAGAGAGAGAGAGAGAGAGAGAGAGAGAGAGAGAGAGAGAGAGAGAGAGAGAGAGAGAGAGAACCACGTTACACACACACAGATACAGAGAAGAAACAACACACACACACACACACACACATACATAGTGAAGAAAAAATAAACGCACACAGAGAAAGAACCACGTTACACACACACACAGATACAGTGAAGAAACAACAACACACACACACACACACATAGATAGTGAAGAAAAAATAAACACACACAGAGAAAGAACCACGTTACATACACACACACACACAGATACAGTGAAGAAACAATAAACACACACACACACACAGATACAGTGAAGAAACAATAAACACACACACACACACACACACACAAACAAACACTAGTTATTGTTAGCATGTTGTTATGGGGGTGCAGTGACATTAAAATATTAAAATCATAATTCTGGAGAAAACACTTAAAGATTATACAGTTGCTAATAATAATAATAATAATAATAATAAAATAAATATAAAAATATTATAAATGCAATACTATTAATAATATATAACAACAATAATATATTCTTTAGTCACAATCTATAATAATATTGGTAATATTAATAGCAATAACAGTGTGCTAATATTGAGGAAACACAATAATGGTTATTGTTAATAATACCGTTAATAATAAAAATAAATGACAAAATAAAAATATATAAATATTACATAAATAACAGATAAGATTAGATTTTGTAAGTTAGGATAAGAATCCTAAATCAACTTAAGATTTGTTTCTGTAAATATGAATGTGCGAAAAATCCTAAATTAACTTCTCAGATCTTAATTTAAGACTTAAAGGTAGGGTTGGTAATCCTGTTCAGAAACATTTTTTTTTATACTGGGTGAAATGGTCCTTCCATTCTGATAGTAGTCAATACATTATGTGTTCAGAAAAAGGAATGAAAAAAATCTGCCCTCTGTAGCAGCTGTAGGACAGTAAAAACTCTGACCAATCACTGCCATTCGGTGCGAATGTAAAGAACCAATCAGATGCCTTCATGTCTCGTGCCCGAGCACCACTGCGTGCACAGCAGTGATGCGCGGGTCAATGTATAAACAACCCGCACCCGACCGACGTTTTCAACTAACCCGCCCGCTTAGACGGAGGAACTAGGGGTGCGCATTTTTCAGAATGCTGTATGATATAGCCTGGCGTTTTGTAATAAAGGCTTGATTTATTCATTTATTTCGTTTCATTTTCTTAACAATTAAGATGCTGCATGTGTTTATCCAGTCTAATCGACGTGTGCGTCTCTCCCCGGACTTTCCCAACAAAAATCCCGCCCCCTCTCAGCAAATAGGCTACATAAAACTGACATTACTGAGCTATATGCGTTTAAAAGTAGCCTATTAAAATGGCACAATGGCATTGCTCAGTTCAACGCGTTGGGAAATCGGGCATTTTGTCCCGCGTCAGCTTTTATTCAAAAGTTAATAACGTGCTCAACATTCAAAAGGTAAATAAGGATTTCCCACTTTCATCTGCAGACTGAGCTCGTGCGTCATCCTCACACAGTTATTCAGACAATAAAGTGTAGACCTATGTATTTCATAGAACATTGTGTCTAGTACTATATAAATTACAAAGGTAAACGACCCGACCGACCGCGACCCGAATATCATTAAAAATATTTTTGGATGACTAGTAACCGCGGGCGCAGGCACCCGCTCATCTTGGATCAACCCGCGCATCCCTGGTAGGTACATGCAGCTGACTCCAAATGTGGATGCGCGTTCATGTTTGTGGGGGGGCGTAGCTTTGAACGGAGCACTGACAGGAGGGGGCGGAGCTTAGAAGAGGTGCCACTTTCAAATCTGGCTAGCTCTCCAACATTACTACCTACTCTAGCTTTAAGATAGAAAGTTTCTGTAATACGCCCCCAGGGTCACAAATAATAATAATAATAATGTTTAATTTATATAGCGCCTTCCCCAAGCTCAAGGATGCTAGTGCAATAGACATTTGCCCAGTCCAGGGCATGTGAGAGCCTCACCCCTGCGCAGCATGTGTTCTCCCTGCAGCAGCTGCACGATGGCCGTCTGGGTCGCAGGGACCAGGATGATGCTGCCGTCCTCTCGTCCACACACCAGCCGGCCCTGAGACGGGATGTAGACGCTGGCCGTGACCTTCGCCGGGGCGCTGGAGCCGGCCAGGACACTCAGCTGGTCGATGATGCCCGCTGGAGACGGCATCAGCTTATCAAAGGCCTCCTGGAGACTGATGCTGGCCGACACCGGCAGCTCTGCCGGGGAAACGCATCGGGCTTCTTTAAAATGTTTAAAATAGTTACAATACTGTTTAAAATAATCAGTTTGTGAAAAAACTTTAACAATTTTTTTTACAATACTGTTTAAAATATTCAGTTTGTGAGAAAAGTTTCAAAAATTGTTACAATACTGTTTAAAATATTCAGTTTGTGAAAAAAGTAAAAAATTAATAGTTAAAATACTGTTTAAAGGGGTCATGACATGAGAAACCAAATTTGCCTTGATCTTTTGGTATATAAGAGGTCTTTGTACCATTATAACGTCCTGCAAGTTTCATAGCTTAAAGGATTAGTTCACTTTTAAAGTGAAAATTCTGTCATCATATACTCACCCTTAAGTTGTTTCAAACCTGTATGAATTTCTTTCCTCTGCTGAACACAAAGGAAGATATTTAGAAGAATGTCAGTAACCAACAGTTTTTGGTTCCCATTGACTTCTATAGTAGGAAAAAAATATACTAGGGAAGTCAATGGGAACCAAAAACTGTCTGGTTACTGACATTCTTCTAAATATATTCCTTTGTGTTCAGCAGAGGAAAGAAATTCATACAGGTTTGAAACAACTTAAGGGTGAGTATATGATGACAGAATTTTCATTTTAAAAGTGAACTAATCCTTTAAGACGTCCTCCCCATTATAAACAAATCATTTATTTAATCAAGCTCTAAATACAGCTCGTTCTGGATCCATGGTAAGAAGTGACGTCACGGTGCGAAGTGACGTACCAGCGTTTGCATATGACCGCCTCCAGCACAAGACAACTACGCTTTAAGCGCAAGACAACTACGCTTTAAGCGCAAGACAACTACGCTTTAAGCGCAAGGCAACTACGCTCATTTCGTATCGTTGTCGCGCCCGCGTGCCGCACAAGTGTTCAGACGGACAGCGAGTGGGTCTGTGTACAGGGAAATGACGATGCCGCAGATGTGCTGTTCCTGGCTGTGGACAAACAACATCTGTGAATACGCAGCGAAAGATCCAGTCGTCAGGGAAAAATGGATGCACTTTATTTTTTGCGGACGTCCCAGTCACGGCAGTGTTAGTTTAAGCGTTTGTTCTATACATTTGAAGGATGACTGTTTTGAGAACAAATCCCAAAATGATGCTGGCTTTGCCAGAAAACTGTTGCTCAAAGATAAGTCCGTGCCGACTATTCTGGACTCAACAACGACGACGCAAACTGTAAGTAATGTGTTTAAAACTTTAAACTACTTTTTAAATACGCTGAATCCGCAAATGTTCTGGCTGGGGGCGTTAATAATTGATGCATAGGCACTGACGTTAGCCAATCATAACAGTGGGCGTTAACACTGAACTCTTAAAGGGGAAACACCCCCAAAACAGACTGTGTGAATCAGAGGATGAGAAACAGGGGAAAGGTCATAAATCACTACATTTTAAAAGTTTTTTGTAAAAAAAAAACTATAGTAATACTATAATTGCACCTAAGGGAACAACATAATAAAATAAAATAAAAACATGTCATGACCCCTTTAAAATATTCAGTTTGTGAAAAAAGTTTTTTTTTTTAAATACAGGTGAAGCTCAATTTTTTTTTATATTGTGCAAAAGTTAATTTATTTCAGTAATTCAACTTAAAAGGTGAAACTAATATATTATATAGACTCATTACATGCAAAGTGAGATATTTCAAGCCTTTATTTGTTATAATTGTGATGATTATGGCTTACAGTTTATGAAAACCCCAAATTCAAAATTATAATATTGTGAAAAGGTTCATAATCTGTAAGCCATAATCATCAAAATTATAACAAATAAAGGCTTGAAATATCTCACTTTGCATGTAATGAGTCTATATAATATATTAGTTTCACCTTTTAAGTTGAATTACTGAAATAAATGAACTTTTGCACCATATTCTAGTTTTTCCAGCGTCACCTGGCCGACACCTGCAGCTCTGCGAGGGAAACGCATCATATATGAGGGACACGAGTGTGTTTCTGTGCTGGTGTGAGAACTACTGAACATACACAGCAGACGCTGAGGCAAGACACAACTGTACAACATACACTGCTGTCCGCATACAGTACAGTTACTCTGACGTGTTTTTCCACACTTCTTTTCTTTAAAATGTTATATAATATGCAAGTATAATATTGAGTTGGTGGGTAAGTGCTGTACCTGCGGCGGCGGAGGAAAGTGTGTGTGAGTGTGTGTTCTCCGGGACGCTCCACACCGTCAGCCGGCCCGCGGAGTCTCCCTGCAGCAGCAGCTTGAGGAGCGGCTCCCTGCGGCCCAAGAAGAAGCGCGTCACCGGGGGACAAATCAGCAGCTGCGGGAGACACACACACACATCAACATCTGCACAACGAGCTCAGGACGAGTCACTGCACACACACACACACACACACACACACACACACACACACACTCTCACACTCACACACTCACACACTCACACACTCACACACATCAACATCTGCACAACGAGCTCAGGACAAGTCACTGCACACACACACACGCACACACACACACACACACACACACACTCTCACACTCACACACATCAACATCTGCACAACGAGCTCAGGACGAGTCACTGCACACACACACACACACACACTCACACTCACACTCACACTCACACTCACACTCACACACATCAACATCTGCACAACGAGCTCAGGACGAGTCACTGCACACACACACACACACACACACACCTTCACAACAAGCTTTAGGACTAGTCACTGCACACACACACTCACACTCACACTCACGAGCACGCTCTCACACACTCACGCTCTCACACACACACTCACTCACTCACTCACACTCTCTCACACACAAACGCACACTCTCTCTCACACACACACACACTTACTCACACACACTTACACACACTCACACACACTCACTCACACTCACTCTCACACACTCTCACACACACACACACACACTCTCTCTCACACACACACACACACTCACACTCCCACTCACACACACACACACACACTCACACTATCTCTGACACACACACACGCACGCACACACACACACACACACACACACACACACACACACACACACACACACACACACACTGTGAGCCGCTGGATGTGTGCATGGATGCTGGAGCTGTTAAACATGAGCATCTGTTCCTCATGCAGGATCATGAGGGTCATCAGCCATTCTAGTGGCGATACCAACGTATCGACGGACAATGGACGCGACATGGAGTGGTTTTCTTCACCACGATGAGTTACCGCTGATTTACAGCTAGTCTATTCCAGGGGTGTTTGGGTCCGTGGAAAACAGGATACAAAAAGTAAAAAAATAAGACTATAAGATTTATACAGTCTTTTTGTTTTATTTGTATAAAACAAAAAAGTATAAAAATATAATACGATTTAAAAAAATAATAATGTTCCTGGTTTTATTGCGAGTGTGCATGTTATTTCAAAGCAACGTGTTTGTCTTCATAATCTGTCATATAAATTAGGATGGTGAGAGTGATGTTTTAATGCACAATTCCTCTGCATATCATGTCGAGTGTGTGAAGAGGGATGGAGTGATGTCTAAATGGCTAAATGTGTAAAACAGATGCACACACACACTACTGATGTTTGTCCTCGGAGTTCTCAAAGCATCCTATTTTGAGAACAGAAAGTGCCACCGATGAGCTTTCCTTAATAAATACACTAGTGTATGTGCACAGGTCCAATTCACACACACACATTACAATACAACATGCTACAAACACACGCCACACACTTTAAACCAAAAGACACACACGAAAATATCAGCTGAAAAAACACAAGAGCGACTAGAGAACGACTCACAGTGATGGTACACCACTAATACACCACTAATAATATTACGGTTTAGATCAATTTATATAATATATGTTTTTGTTTTTAAATGTAAAAAAAAAAAATCTCTCTCTCTCTCTCTATATATATATATATATATATATATATATAAAATAAAATATGAATTTGAATGTATATATACATTTTAGTTTTTATATTAAATATGATTTGTATACATACATGTATGGGAAAATTGACATTTTTATTATTTATTTTATATATAAATAATATAAATATACATGTATTGCTTTATATATATATATTTTTTATATATATATATATATATATATATATATAAAATTCAAAATCCTATTTTAAATGATTTAATTTATTTATTTATTTAAAATAAAAAATTAAAGTTTATATATAATAAAATATGAATTTGAATGTATATATACATTTTAGTTTTTATATTAAATATGATTTGTATATATGTATAAGAACATTTTCATTTGTATTATTTATTTTATATATAAATTATATATATACACAGGTATTGCTTTATATATATATATATATATATATATATATATATAAATTCTAAATCCTATTTTAAATTATTTCATTTATTGATTTATTTCAAATAAAAAATAAAAGTATATATATAATAAATAAATTATTATAATAATAATTATTATTATAAATGATAAAAATCATATTTAATATAAAAACTAAAATGTATATATACATTCAAATTCATATTTTTTTTTTTTTATATAAACTGTATATAATTTTTTCCATTTAATTTATTTAATTTTAATTTATTTATATTTACACATAGAATTTGTATATAAAATAAATAATATAATTTAAAATTGTATTGATTTTATTTTTAAACCCACATTAAAACATGCTAAAAACACACCAGCACACTTTAAACCAAAGGAAACACACACAAACATCAGCCGAAGAAACAAAAGAGCAACTAGTCAAAGACACACTTAGTTGTGTAACACTACGTCTCAGATCTTAAAAAGACTCAAATAAACGCCATGAAGCTCTTAGTTGAATGCATCTGTCTAGAACAGACGGGAACACAAGCGTAAGAAGCAGAAGCGACTGTAGAGAAGCTCTGGGACTTCGCATGCACCTTCACCGCGTGAAGACGGATGAGGGGAAAGTCAATGATTGGTCGATTTTAGTGGGAGGAGCATGAGACTTAGCGAATCAGAGTGAGTGACAGCAAAACGGAGGCGGGAACACCACAGGAAGCTCTGAGGACATCCAATCATATTCACTGATGCAAATTCTGTGCGGAATTTTTTAGGGCTGCACAATATTTGTTAAAAAAAAGTATCGATATCGCAATATGGCTCAGTGTGATTGTCAAGCGATTTAATCCAGTAAATACAGTATTTGTGCTACTGGCTTTAGAGTGAAGCGCGTCATTTACACACGTGTAGCTCATGATA